>NC_135505.1:122301735-122401111 GCF_052857255.1 Amblyomma americanum
GCTGTCGAAAAGACATTTATTGAAGCAAAAATAGGATACAAGAAGTTTTCCGCCACTCGGTGATTTTATGAAGTAATGGGAGTTTGCGCCCAGGCCGAGGCTGCGAAATTCAGTAGGTGTTTAATTACTTCTGAAAATGTCAATCAGTCCATTAGTCAAGACAACTGTTAAAAGGAGCCAGAGTAAAATCTCCTAATAAAGTGCTTTTATGCTACAATCGGTGCTGCAAGGTGAGCGCTAAGGGGGCCTCACTCCGCTAAATTTAAAGATGTACTGCGACTTTAGTCGTGACGAAGGGGACCTGCAAATTCTTTTGCACAGCCCCGTTTTTAAACTCATGATGTCAAAACTGAAAAGGAATCCGTGATCGCCGTTTAGAAACGAATGACGGTGTGCCTTTTAGACGGTGTTGCCTAGCATCAGGCATCCGCGGTAGAAAAAAAAAATGCTGCACTGCCATTTCTTTGCTAGGTCGGTCTGTGGTGGCAACATCTGTATTTTTTTTCATAGTATCTAGCTTATAAAAACTCCCTCTTCATTAAAAGTAGCATTTTTGTCATTAGAGCGTGGTAGTGTTTCTATCCAGACCAGATTAACGTACGGCGACACGATATTCTCTACGCTCTGAGCCGAAAATTCCTAAAACGGCTAATTGCAACTCTCAATCCTCGAGACGAACAGTTTAAAGTCCGTCCTAAGGCTAACCATGGCTGATGTTCCTTCGCAGCTTGTCTCTGAGGGACTGCTGGCCTGTAGTAGCTTCAGTAATATCTGTCTTGTAGTGCAGGCCATCACCATCATCAACAACGCAACCACTGCTGTCATAACTACCCGTTTAAGACTGTTTATCTCCAATCATGGCTTATCTAAAACGCAAAAGGGAACACGAATATGTGCTCGGGGACTCTGCCTTCTGCCTACGTGAATGGCCTCTGTCACGGGACCACCGATGGTTGGCGAGGTCTTCTGCCTGCTGTGTGCTGACCACTTAGTCGCCCCTGACGAAGGCACGTAGCTGGTCCCGAAGCGCTGGGACTTCGTTTTCAACGCTTGGTTGGTGCCGGAGTCTTCTTCATCATGGCTATCAATATGACCACACCATCATCATAAGGATTGCTGTGGGATCAAGACCTGTTCCGATAATGTCGAATTATCGCTGTCATGTATAAGCCGCGGCCAGTATATTTTGTTGACTTCCTGATCCCTCCTCCAACACTACCTGCCACGCCCGGATGTCGGGATGTGTTTGTGGACGCCAAGGAACGAGATGATGTTCATAATACCTGTTTGTTCACAATACATGCGCTTTACGCCATCATTACTATCTGTTCTGACATCCGCTCTGCTACCTAACTTAACAAAACTCTCCAAACTTACGAGTTGATAGAAACGAAAAGCTGACTCATGCGTGAGATACAGGTTGCTCCTGCTGCGATTGTCACACTCTAAACAAAAAAGGCGTGAAAAGGGTGTAAGTTCACTCCATTTTTTTACTTCGATATAGGCGTATTCTTGTTCAGAGTGTGGGTCTCGAGTCAGGTTTATTGCGCACACACGTAAAAGGGGCAAGCATGCATATTAATATTCATCACAAAAACACCCATCTTGTCTTTGTTGTTTGTCCAGTGGAAGTCTTTCAAACATGCGAAAGGGGCCAACCTCTGTTCAGGTTCACTTACGCTCGTGCAAAATACACTATTTGCACTGCGCGCGCTCGGACCACCTCGGCAGCTGCATTCAGACCCCGTTATGAAATCCTCCCTTTAGCCTTCCCGTATGCCCCCACCTCTTTGCTCTCTGTCTCGCGGCCTCCTTTCTTGCCGTCTGCGTCGATCACCCCGTTCCTCCTCAGCCTTTTCGGGTGATGTTCACTTGTGTCTGTCACCCCCCCATCTCCCTTCTTTCCCTCAGCGTAACGCAGCCGCCGAAGCTGTCATCCTACCCGCAGAACCGGCCACCTTCCACACAGGGCTGCTCTGAAGCCATCGTGCGCACACCTCACACACACCGCAGTCGGAGACAACGCCAACAAAACACAAGAACAGCGCAGGAGGACGCGTCGCGGTTGCATTTAACCTTTACGCGATTCTTCCGTCATCTCCGCTTTCCACTCTTGACGCACGCTGTGTGCGCAGTTCAGCCCCTGCTTCGCTCTCTGTGGGCCACTTTTGGAGAGACAGTGGCGCAGACGACAGGACGAGCGTGTCGTGTTCGTCCGCGCTGGCACGGGCTTCGGCTTCGGCTTCGACTTTGTCTGCTATCTATTTTTTTGTTTTACTTATACGCGACAGGAGAAAGCGGCCGGTTCTTAGGGCCGGTGCTGGAAGAAAGGCGGACCAGTGTGTCCTCGTGTATGAATGGCCGCATTCTCTTGCTTACGAGCCACAACCAGTTCGCTGGTTTGGTGTAGTCGAGGAATTGAAAACAAAACGAAACAAGACCGCGGGTGTCTACAAGACGACGCACTAGGCACGAACGAAGCGGTGATGAAGCGGCGTAGAAGACGGGGACATGGCAGGATTCTGGGACGTGGAGTGTTTAGTATGTGCAGCCACTTTAGTGCAGGAAGAGCGTTCGCTAGTACTTTGAGAAAAAGCATGCGCGCTGACATTCTGATTTCACCTTATGCACTGTGAGTTGAAAAAAAAAAGAGAAAACCCTTATATTTTTGATGCATTAAGATGCGATATCAAACACGGTGTGAAACGCGGTTACATTTTGCTATGTGGATGGCAATGAGGTACTCAGAATTGCCGCGCGCTAGCTCGAGTTGAAAGAGAAAAACTTTCCTTTAATCTCAGTTCGTAAACCTTTAATACTAATCGCTGTTTATTGCTCCAAGCATTCATGCGAGCTAGATGGTGTTAACTTTGGAGGTAAGAGGCACTAAAAAAAATGAACGAAGCGATGGCACACTTGACGGACGCTGATTAGCAAATGGATTATTTTTTTAAAATTCATGAAAAGTGCACCTTTTTGTGCACGCCATACCCAACAACTCCAGATAAAATCATTCTTGAACTGGAAAGAGTTTATGAACGCAATGTTTTTCATATATTGAGAGATTTCACTATAACAATCAATATATCCGCAAATCTCACATTGACAGACTTCCATTTTCTTATTTGTAATGTTTTTGCTATCGTTAAAATCGTTCTCTATTGGTTTTCTATGGCGGTCTTAGCTGCTCGATGCGAGCGATGGAAAAACTTTGAAAGAAAGATGTTGCTACCTTCAATATTTCCATAACAGTACCTTGCAATTTTTCAGTGTTCAAAGTTTTTGTCGCAAAATTTTGGACATAAATGTGTCCGTCACACATCAAGCCAAACAAATTCCTACCCCAGCCTGCATCTTCACTGCGAGGATAGACACCCAGCACTGTTGATCTTCCCGTCGGCTGGCGCCTTAAGCGCCGTCTCCGTGCCGCGAAGATGGTAGCTCGGGCGCGCTCCATCGCCCGTTGTTCGTTGTCGGCGCCCGGAGCGTCCGTGCGCGTAGGCCTAATCGGGCCGCTCCCGGTCGACGCGTGCACCCAGCGTCGATCAAAAGCCACCGCGGCACGGCGAATGCACGCGCTAGCTGCGCCTCCCTAACGACCCCGACGTGACCAGGGCCGACCAAGTTGCTACACATTTGCCGAGGAGGAGGCCACGGGCCGTACTGGTCCTGTGGCCGTCCTCTTGTCTTAGCGGAGCGCGCTCCTCTTTGTATCGTAATAGACGGCTGGGACTTGCCCTCTCCACCAGCTTTACCTTCTCGGCGGCTCGTCTTCGGCAGGGCAGCCGCCGATGCAGTTGCTTTCAATGATCCTCAATGGCCGTCGTCCACTGACCCACTGACCCGTCCATAGGCCTGGTCCAGGACTGCCGCCCGAGGGGGCCCGTGCATCGCTTCGCCAGACGACCGCTCTGCACTTATAATGGGCACCCAGATTGCATTGGGGGCTCTTCGAAGTCGCTCCGAGCTCATCGTGCTGTCTTAGGGCGCCCGTTGTTTTTAAGTGCTCTGGAGGGGCCCAGTGGAAAATGTAGACCTCGGGGCAGCAGGCGATGGTTATCGGGGCGGAATCTCATTAGGGCTGTGTAGAAAGAGAAACAGTAGGGATACATTTGTTGCTGGGCCAGAGGGCTAGAGAAGGAGCTGTGTGGGAAATTTTAGTTTTTTTCTGATTAGTATATCCTGATTGCATAAATTAAAACAGAGGGCGGGCAAGAAACTGCGTACAAGGGTTAACACTGGGTGTTTAAAAATAGGACAAACCTTGATCGCGACAGAGTTTGCATAGTGCATGGTACAATGCTGTAGTGCAATGGAAGATGGCGGAGCTTGGATATGGGTGGAGCTGTCACGCAGGGCAGTGCCCATAGTTGAAAAAACTGGAAAGAGGACAACTGTAACCCATTGGAAAATCTAATGAGTTCACTCTATCGGGCATCTAGAGCACAACTGATGTCATTGCATTTGGGGAATAGGTATCACTGATCAAGAGAAGGTAATAAAAAAAACAAGAAAAAGCTTGAAGACACGGATTTCGCCTTTTGTATGAGGTTTTGTATGGGGAATTCTGGAGGATATGGAGGTCAAGAAACGCGCTGACTTTGAAATCACAAAATTAAGAACAGCCTTTCAAGCCGATCATCTGCAGGTCGAATCTGCCGAGCCACTGCTTGCAGTTCTTCCGTTCCGTGCCTTACCACAAAACGTGCCTTGAAGATCGATGCCACACTGTTTCCTCGTGAACAGGCTTTGCAGTCGTTTTCGCAAGCCGTTCTTCTTAGCGGCCCCCACCCCCTTTAGGAGAAAGCCATCCGAAGGGCCCGTCGCCTTGCCATCTCCCATCTCTTCCCGCTTGACGGAAATCTGCAAAGGGCTCCTTTACCCAGAGCTATTCGGGGAGTGGAGAACCACAGACTAAACAACCACGTGGAAAAGAGAACCTGCATATCCTCGTCTTTTTTCTCACCTATTATCTTCGCACGCACTCGTTGAAGCCGCGTATTACCGACGCGAACGCGAGGACCAAGAAAAGCCGGAAGGCTTATAACCAAGAAGAAAAAAAAACATAACGCGGAAACTCTCCCTCTGGGGACCGAGGAGAAAGATAATGCGTTGGCCGAGAACGTGGCTGATATAGAAGCGTGTCGGAGGAGCTGTCAGAAAATAGCGTCGTCTCGATAGCCGCCGCCGCTCCTGTACCGTAAGCGAAGAGAGGTCTGGTATGGGCGCGTTTACGAGCAGGGCATTTTTCCTTCGACAACGAATCCTTCTTTTAGCGGACCCCGCTTATAGCGTACTAGCGTCTGCGGGCCGCTAAGCTAAGTAAAGGCTCTGCGAGAGAAGCCGAACTTGCGATGCCACGAAGAGAGGAGGAGGAAGTGTTGACGAGATACACTTTACTGCCCGCTGCGAATCCCGCCCGGCTACCCCCCCCCCCCCCCCCCCCCCCCCCCCGCTTCCCCCAAGGCAGAACCGAAGGAACTTCTGTAACGTACGTCGGAGGTGTGGAAGCGTGGGATGCGAGATATAGGCTGCTGCCAGGAAGAATAGTTGTGATTGACGTATACTTCCTATGCTCCTTGCGTAGGCCGCCCGTTGTTTTTGGGCGAACTCAACGAGCTATTTTTGGGGGGAGGGGCGGGCAATAGGCGGAGTGGTTTTGGGGGGGGGGGGGGGGGGTTATATCTTACGAACATGGCTCGGAACGCGCACGAAATGACCTACAGTGGGGTAACTGGCTCGCGAAATTGCTGCTGGAAGAAGAAAAAAATAGGAAGAGTGTTATTTCGCCGTAGTCGAGAATAGTTTTGCGCTAGTTTTGGAGCAGTTTTATTGTAGTCTGCCTCACTTTGCGGGGCGGGGCTCAGGTCTGGGAAGTCCTGTGATAGAAGGATTTTTTAGATAGCGTTTGTGGGGCTGCAAAAAAAAATGAAGAGAGAAGACCTTAGCAGCAGGTAGATGAATGCAGGTGGATGTAGCTGGCGGCAGAGTTTGGATCGCGTTCTTCTTTTATTCTTTATTCACCAGTGTTTAGTTTCTGAGGAAAATAATACCAAGATGTTCTCTCAGCTTTATTCACGAAACACATGCACTTAGTTGGCCAAACTGTGAACATCGATTAAGCACCGGACGCGTTGATATCAAATGATGAACATGTTTCTAAAATAAAAAAAATGTTTATTCGGGACTCGCCACCATTAGTGGAGTTTCGTTTTCAAACTACGGATAGGTGGTCAGCGCTATCTGACCATATCATGAAAAATCTAGCGACAGCAGAACGAAAATAACACAGCAGCTGGTTCTCCTCAGCACATCCTCAATATCCGTATTTCCTCTCTGCCGACAACATACTAGAACTGAATTGAGAGGGGACGCAGTTTAGTTTTAACGGATGCACAGAAAAGCTACCATGCCCATGCTGTGGTGACAAAGATAGCTGCTGTCAAATACAGACAACAGGAAACAAATTTATGCATGTTATATCTCATCTGACCAAACATGACAGTATACATGGTGCAGATCGACATCTATGTGCCGTCATTGTTCTACTGAGAATTGGGTGGAGCGAACGGCTGACCAGCTCGTTATACTACCAGTTCACTTAGTTCATGTGAGCAAGAAGCGCTACGTCAAAAACCTGTAATAATGACGTCACACACTGCATTGTGCTATCTGAAAACAGAAGTAAAAAGTAGTTGGTTAGAAATTCGGCTATAATTAATTCTTCGGGATATGCTGACGCTTTTGATGTCCATTACTATGCTACTCTCAGGCCGGCGCGGTGGCTCAGTGGTTAAGGCGCTCGGCTGCTGTGCCGAAAGACGCGGGTTCGATGCCGTCCGCGGCAGTCGAATTTCGATGGAGGCGAAATTCTAGAGGCCCGTGTACTGTGCGATTCCAGTGCACGTTAAAGAACCCCAGGTGGTCCAAATTTCCGGAGCCCTTCACTACCGCGTCTCTCATAGCCTGAGTCGCTTTGGGACGTTAAATCCGCATAAAAAAAAACTATACTGCTCCCAAATTTCCGCTCCTCGTAGATCCCCACAAAATAAAATGAAATACAGCTCTTCGCATTTCTTATCACCCCATCTTTACAACAACTGCGGATGACTACGATTACGAGCGTATCTGCCTCTGAAGACGGACAGCCTTGAACTGGTTTCTGAAAAAGAAAAAAAAACTCGGAAAAATAAATTATATTCGTGACTGACACTTTTTTGGTTCGCTTATTTTTTAGTTTCGTAGTGCGATGCATCTTTGATCTAGGCGGCAAGATAGATCAGATCGACGTTAGCCCCTTCAGCATTGTTCGGGGAGTTCCTCACATTCTTATTTTCTTCCCTCGCTTCTGTTGGTGTTCTGATTTTGCCGGCAGTTTAAGTTTCCTGAATGATCGATGGCGCGTCAGAAATGCACCCATTAAAACATTCCCCAGGAACCCGTCTATGGAGCTTCTCGTACTGGAAAGCAGGGGATGTTCAGTTTAGAAAAAAAAATAAAAATAAAATACAAACTGATCTACAAGCGGGTACAAACTCGCTCCTGTACGAAAGCGCTTCGAAACTTGTTCGCAGTCCAACACAAGTGGCGGAGCCCGTCATGCGACTAAAGCGCTCCCCTGACGCTTCGACGGCGCAACCAATTTTCTCTTCAACGGGCACCCGCATCAAGACCGGACGGACTGCTGTGACCCGCCTGTGCAGTCACGCCTAGCGGTTCGGCCTTTGCTGTGTTCACGGAGTTTCTCAAAATTACCTAGAGGGGAAAAATTGGCGCCACTGTCTATGCGAATGCCTTAAAGAACTCTTGATGCACCACGCAATGTGGGGCAGCTGCGAACTGGCTGCAGAGTTTGGCCGGAAAGATGCATTCGACCGTATAGAGATAATAACGAGAAGCATTGTTTGTTTTCGTCTCTAATCTTCGCTTTGTTCGCCCGTGTGCTGTGCGATGTCAGTGCACGTTAAAGATCACCAGGTGGTCAAAATTATTCCGGAGCCCTCCACTACGGCACCTCTTCTTCCTTCCTTCTTTCACTCCCTCCTTTATCTCTTCCCTTACGGTGTGGTTCAGGTGTCCAACGATATATGAGACATATACTGCGCCATTTCCTTTCCCCAAAAAACCAATTATATATTATTATCACCGGTGGCACAAGGGCTTGACATTTTGTTTGCTAGGCAAGAAGGCCCTTATAAAAAAATGGCCTATAGACTGTATATAGACTGTCTATAGGCTTCATATAGACTCTGTTGCTTTCCCACATGTATTTCCTTTTGTCTATTCATAGTCTATAGACTGTTCATAGAGAAAAGTCTACTAAAATTGTATGCCACAAATCTGTTGATTGAGTTGAGTTCAGTGGTTTAATGCTACATCTTACATGCCCATCTTATATGATATAGAGTTGGCTTTTCTCCACACCACGGGTATGTGTCGTCGTATTGTGTGGGATAGGCTTTACTAAGTATTTTTAGATTTGGGAACCCGCCCGTTTGCAGTAATCGCCATGCTACTGCGTCTTTTCTGCTCAATTCCTTATGCTGTGGTGGATATTCCATTTTCACTCCTCTGTAATAGTTCAATATTTCTGAATAGCTCTGGAGTACCGGACTTGGTTCCTCGAGCTCGAGTGAGTTGTTGTTCGGTTAGTGTGTCCTCGAGCTATCCTATCGGCCTCTTGGTTACCCAGTATCTCGGTATGGGATTAGCCTTGCTTATTCTGCCGGCAATTGCTCCACCGTAGCGTCACTTCTATGTTAATAATGTCCTAAAACCTGTCGGATCTGTCCCGCTATGCGCACAGTCACTTATTATAGTACATATTCCGCTCCCGCAATCACTATCTATGCACACATTCACTCACAGCAGAACATAGTCCGCTCCAGAAGTCATCATATGTGCACATATATGATTCGTATTGCCTGTAGACTACTCTATAGGGTTTGTCTATAGAAAGTCTACAAAAGTATATGGGCAGTCTATAGACTGTCTAAATAATTTTTGTAAGGGGGGATCAGATCGCTCTCTAAAAGTGCCATAACGGGCTGCTATTTTCACGCCGTTGAGGATGACTGCCTTTCTACCTTGTTCCTTATGTCGAATGTTCTGTGCTGTCTTTAAATTGAGCGCGGACGAGTGCCGTCATCTGTCTGTCCTTCGACGACCACCGAGCACGCTTGTTGAGATCGCCACTTTCGAGTTGTTCAATTCTTTGTGGGCGCAATTAAGTGAGCCCCATAAAGAGTTCGTTTAACTTCCACGTTAGCCTGCGTTGTCCACGCCGTTCTCACAACCACTCGACAATATAGTGGCGTAATGATGCACGCTGTTATTTATGCAGTAAGAATTTCAGTGAAGCGCAAAACTGCTATTCATATACAGCACGGAATTCTATAAATTTATTGGGTGCTGTCCTGATTTTTTTTTACCCGCCGCGGTGGCTCAGTGGTTACGGCGCTCGGCTGCTGATCCGAAGTACCCGGGTGCGAACCCGACCGCGGCGGCTGCGTTTTTATGGAGGAAAAACGCTAAGGCGCCCATGTGCTATGCGATGTCAGTGCACCTTAAAAATCCCCAGGTGGTCGAAATAATTCCGGAGCCCTCCGTTACGGCACCTCTTTCTTCCTTTCGTCTTTCACTCCCGCCCTTATCCCTTCCCTTCGGGCGCGGTTCAGCTGTCCAACGATATATGAGACAGATACTGCGCCATTTCCTTTCCCCAAAAACGAATTATTATTATTATTTAAAAACCCACAACTCTGGTACCAACTATGAGAGCTACAAATTATTTTAGTTAGTGCGTTCATGCCCTTTCGTGAACAGACGTTTCTTATTGGGCGTGTTTTGAAATCAGTGAAATCCGTATTTCAAACGCTAAATGCGCGTTCTCAGTCAAATACGAGACCGGAAGAACACTCAGGTCACCCTTCTAAATAATAGCACAGGGAATGAACAATCACAGCGCCAGTTTTATCTTGAGGACGAAATTCTACGTCAATAATCAGGCATCTTTGTTGTGAAGCGGCTGAGAAACAAGCATTAGACACGAGTGTATGCATGTCCTTCGATAAGTATTGATAAATACGAGGGATCCGCAATAGTTTTGGCTGCGGGACTATAACTTAATTTCAAGTGATGGAACTGAAAGACGTTTGTGACGTTGTGCGGTCTTGTCGGCAGCTGAACGTGAAGCTACATGCGCTCGTATTCGGAGACAGATGTCCCTGACCTCCCAGTGGACTGAAACGCTTCGCGTATCTGAATTGCATATTGCCGCATTTGTATACACAGACGCGCAAGCCAGCTTAAAATATAGGTCAGCCTGCTTCTTAGATGTCTACAAGAGAAAAAAGAAGCAGTGATCACTTTGCCCATGAATCGACTCACGTGTGATGTCCTTATGCTGAAAGTTTTGGATTTAGTATAAATAGGATGTGCCGGAGGTTTCAGTGTCTCAAAAACGGATAGAAGTATGTTACGGAGCGACCTGACTTCATATCGTCTTCTTTTTATCGCTTAGCTTTATTGCCCAGTACGTTTAAGGAATATTTTTGAATTTGAGCGTCTTTCAATAAACATGGCTACAGCTGTTTGCGTTAAGGTACAGAAGCAAGCAAAAGAACGCTGTGAACAAGAAAAGTAGCATCCTCATGCATGAGGTCTTCGGACAGCTATGTAACGCCGCAATCAACCGCGTGGCATTGAGCAGCGATAAGTCATTGCTTTTGCTGCTTTCAAAGTAGAAAAGCTTGGCCAAGGCATAACGAGCAATTTGGGGCAAAATCTTTTTTTAACGAGAAAAAGTTTATGAACGCATTTTTAAAAAATAAATAGCAAGATTTCACTATCACAATCAATATATCCGCAGACCTTCCCTCGGCAGGCTCACATTTTTTTGCTATTAATGTTTTTCCTATCGTCAGAAACATTCCCCAATTAGTTCTTTTATGGCAGTCTTTACTTAAGCGATGGAACAACATTAAAAGAAAGATTTCTCTACGCATTGGAAGAATGGACAATTAACTTTAATATTTACAGAACAATACCTTACAATATTCCCACATTCAAAGTTCTGTCCAAAAATGCTGGACATGTTACTTGTCATTACCCATAGCACCTTTTGCATTTGCCTCTGCCTAAAAGCTGCGGCAGAAATTCTCGGTGAACCCATGTGTCCCTTCGCGATCATTCTTCACGGAAACGTCTAAAGAAGTCCTCACAAAACCTTTTCGTTTGATTCCTCTGCGGCTTAGAACCTAAGTTTAGAAAAACGATTACACACACACCGGGCAGGAAATGCGCACCTCGACTCAATGCACTCGGTGCTCGACAATGAACGGAAGGAACTGACGCTCGACGGTCCGCACCGAACGGCGCGCATGATTGAGCGCTCGAAGTGAGTCCCAAAACCGCTTGCTGAAAGAACGGGCTCAGAGACTGTCTGCGTGCTTCGCCAGAGACACGGAGCTCGGTTTCGCGCGTCGATGATCAGACAGTTTGGAAGCTGCTTTTGGCGGGGGATATTTATAGGCTGTTCTCGTCTAAAGCGACTCGTCGAGGTAGACAATGAAGCGCCTGACGGAGTTAAGAATTGAAGGGACTTCTTGGTTATGTGTGTGCCTTGTGCTAAATATACCAGAAGCTTATGACCACTTCGGCATTCATATGGTGGGAAGTCTGCCTACTTCCAGGAAGAGAGGTCTAATGAAAAATAGATAAATAAAGATTTGAATTTTTGCAGTTTCTAACGGCGGGGAGTGATGAGATATCCATGTACCCTTACAAAAAATCTTCTTAAAATGCCTATTGACTTTTCATTGAGTTTCGTCTATAAAGTCTGCAGAATTTCTGTAGAGAAAATGTAGGCTAGTCTATAGGTAATACAAATCTTATACAAAATCTATAGACAATCTATAGATTTTTGGCCATACACTTTAGTAGGCTTTTGTTTAGAGACGGTCTATTGAATATGATTAGACCAAAGGAAGTATCTATAGGAAGAAAATAAAGCTTTAAGAAGTTCTAGACGGTCTATAGACTATATTTATAAGCATACCACCTCCCATGGACTCTTAATTACCTGAGCGGAACGCATTACCAAAATAGATTTATTTCCGCATCACCATGTCGAAAACCAGAACAAAAATTTTATGTCGTCACAACACGTTTTTCCTGCAGGATTTTTGGGAACGAATTTTGAGTAATAACAGAAATTCTTGAAGTAATAAGAGAATATTGTTTAGTATTGTTCTGTCTCTTGTCTTAACGACAGAAATAGAAAAAAAAACATGCTACAGAGAAATACTACATTACAACATTAAAATCTGTGGTTTGCGACAAAACGACAAAGCGTTGCCTTATTTCGGATGGAATGTTCAGTCCGAAGTACAGAATCTGCTCAAAACAGCTTTTCCTGCGTATACATATACGCTAGAAAATTTCCTCTTAATAGACACGGCTCGGTGGCTGTGCGCCCCAACAAAACTGTGCATCAGCGGAAATAACCTTATCTTTCTCGGCCTCAAATAATGAGGTCCTAACTGAGCAGACCCAGCCTCGGTGTCTTATCGAATACATGGAGGCCTCCTGCTGGTCCCAAGGTCGCTGGACCGTCAGCGGCGGTCGCATTTTGATGGAGATACAACTGAAAAGAACCCCGTGTGCTGTGCCGCGTCAGTGCACGTTAGAGCACCCCCGCTGTTGGAAATTAACCCTTAGCCCTCCACTACGGCATTCCTCATAGCCTATGTGCCGCTTTAAGACGTTAAACCCCACATACCTGCCACCTTAATTAACGAAGCAGCTCTGTGCATTTAATCGTCCACAGAAAGGCGTCAGCAGCGATCAGCTTCATCTCTGCGTGACCAGCGCGCCTTCTGCGAAGGGCGATGGCCACTCAAGCCTGACGGGTACCCGCTACGATAAGTGAAAGAATTCACGAGTGCGCTTCTTAATGAGGTCCTGCGGCCTTCCGCGTCCGCGCTGTTTTCTGCGTGGGCACGGAGGCGTGTTCGTTGCTTCTGTTGAGGGCCATATGCTTCACGCGAGTGAGAGCAGTGAAGAGGACCAGCGGAAACAAAGTTATTGTGCTCTTGATCTTTAAGAGCGCAAGTAAGATTAAAGTGTATTTAGATAACTCGCCGCGGTGGCTCAGTGGTTAGGGCGATCGACTACTGATCCGGAGCTCCCGGGTTCGAACCCGACCGCGGCGGCTGCGTTTTTATGGAGGCAGAACGCTAAGGCGCCCGAGTGCTGTGCGATGTCAGTGCAGGTTAAAGATCCCCAGGTGGTCGAAATTATTCCGGAGCCCTCCACTACGGCGTCTCTTTCTTCCTTTTTCTTTCACTCCTCCTTTATCCCTTCTCTTACGGCGCGGTTCAGGTGTCAACCGATATGTGAGACAGATACTGCGCCATTTCCTTTCCCCAAAAAACAATTATTATTATTAGTGTATTTAGACCTGCATCCTATCGATCGATTAATCCGTTAACTACTGGGACGTTTGAGTGGCAGGCGGTGATTAAAGCGCCATCTGATGTCGCTCCAAGGACAGGGACATTTTTGACACGGTGTGTTAGGGTGGAACATTAGGAGATGCACATATACCGATGACATGCCCTAGCATCTTAGTAATGAACTTGCGTACCAATGTCCAACATTCTTGGAGAAAAACTTTGGATATTGAAAAATCGTAAAATACTGTTATGGAAATATTGAAGGTAATGGTCCATTCTTCCCATGTAAAGCAAAATCTTTCTTTTAGAGTTTTTTCATCGCTCACATCAGGAAGTTAAGACTGCCATAAAAAACCAATAGAGAACCTTTTTGACGACAGCGAAAACGTTAATAGAAAAAAAAATGCGCATCTGACGACGGGAGACCTGCGAAAATATTGATTGGTATAGGGAAATATTAAAATATACGGAGAAATTGCGCGCTTAAACACTTTCCATTTCCGGTAAACTCGCACACGTAATCCTTGCCCTAGGAATGCATTGCTTATACTGCGCGAAATTTATGCAGAAATTCCATGTTTCTCAGGTATTTTCCTCCCTTGCTCAAATTGATCATTCAAAAGAAATCGCATTCGCAATGGTAGCTTCGAAAGTTTCTGTAATAGCCGATTTCTTCGTGTCGAGTCAACTTCTTTAATAAAAAAAACTAACATTAATACATCTCTTATTTCTCGCTCTGATCTTTGCCTCGCTGTTCTCCCCCTGGTTGAAAACGTTCAGAACTGACGGGGGGGGGGGGGAGAGGGGGGGCGAGGCTTTTTCACAAGAGCCTGCTCATGGTCGTTGACGCGTATAGGTAACTGAAGACTTGCAAACAATGGCATCGACAGAGACAAACACTGCGCCGCTGGAAACAGAAGCGTCTTCGTTGACGGCAGGGGAGGAAGAACTGCGAGTCGCGAATATTTTCGGAAACTCTGACCTCTCGTGCTTCGTCAGCGCAGCAGGGGAGGGGGGGGGGGGGTCAGAGAGCGGTAACCTAGTCGGGGCGGGAATCTCAGGGAAAAAGAGACGACAATGACTGGGAGTCATGAGCTCGTGACTCTGGGGTGCTCACGACAGCATCGTCGACAGCTGCGAAGTTTTCACAAATAAAAAAAAAACCCTGACAGCGTACATACATGCACACACGCGCACACACACAGAACAGAGAGAGAGAGAGGCACAGAGGGAGGGGACAAAGACGGATAGAGCGATAGAAAGAAGAGTGAAAGAATGAAGAAAGAAAGAGAGTGCGAATGGAAGCCGCATTCCCAGCAAGCGTGCGAGACGGATGGTGCGTCTCCTGACGAGCTGTAGGGATCCAGTAACAGGGCCTCTGGTATGGAACGGGAGTGGGGGACGTTGTACGTGGACGTCAGGGGACCCGCTCTTGTTTTTGCTGCCCAACAGAACACGCAAGTGGAATCACGCGACTTTCGATACCTGTATAGTACGAGCATGACGCGAAGACGCCGCGCTAGCGTTACGGTATGCGCTGATCGATCTCCCGGAATAGCGTTCCTAGGCTCGCCTTTCTTTGTATTTGTTGTGGAACTTTAGCTGCTGGACTTGTGCGGAGGAAGGCTGTGCCGTGCCGCACCTGGTTTTCACGTTTCACAGAAAGGATTGCTGTTTCCAGAGGTAGAGTGCGGCAGAAATAAAATTTATTGGACATTAATTGGACGTTTTTTGGACGTTCATTGGGGACAAAAAAATCTTCATAATGAGACGAGATATTGCCTTCGGGCATTATTACGGATGTGGTTGTGCTGAAAGAGTTAATAAAATCAATGGTGTAATGGCACAATAATTGGTGACATTACAGCGAGTGCCTACGACAAATGGCTCATGCAAACTATTACAAGCGGTCGCATGACAGTTACTACGTCAGTTGACTCAATAATGGGACCAATAAGCAGACCAATCTGACCACTGCCGTTGATTCTCTGACTGATGACATTCGGTTACGTGCCTTGATCTCTGATGACGTCATGTCACGCGGACAATGACCCTGAGGTATCAGTGGTTCTGGAGGGGAGGGCGGAAGTTGGCATCCAGGTTGTAACAACTGACGCTATGAGACAAAACAAAGCCGGTCCCGTGATGAGCCTCCACACAGCTCGCCATATTTTCGCTTACTAGAAGCCGTTGCGACGCCTAGTTCGAACTGCTGCTAGCTGGACACGGTGTGTGCTTGCAACGCGTTAGTATGGAAACTAACTTCATTGTGACTTTTTAAGTTGGAACTAAGTAACCATGAAACGCGAGTTGTAGTACCAGACTAACACAGTACAGAATAAAAAAAAAGAAAGATAGAGGAAATCTGAACATGATTTCAGGAATAGTTGTTACGTTGCCATTATCGCACTTATGTCTGAAACTTAGAATGACATAAATATGCCTGAAATAACGCGGATATTCACTCACACACGCAAACAAAATTTAACTTTTGCTGCGGCGATTAGGCATTTAGTGCTTAAGCCGGCAGAGATGGTCTGCACCTAGGTGCGGACCATCCCTGTGCAGACATCTCTGTTCAGGTTTGAATCAAGAAAGCGCCTGCACCTCAGTAAAAACCAATGGCCGTTGCTGTTAGTTAAGTTTTACGTATTTCCAATGCTACATCCACACGCACCGCATAGCTTGTGCTTTAATGAACTACTTATCTCATTTTGAGCGTACCTATATTTGCACGCGAGCTTGTTATGGAATGCAACTGACGCAGGCACTGCTCCTCGAATTGCTTGCATGAATTGCAGTGATGTGCTATGTGGCTAGCCCTTATGAAAACGGTCCATAGACTGTCTATAGAATTCTTATAGACTCCATTGCTTGCCTATAGATACTTCCTTTTGTCAAATCGTAGTCTGTGGTCTTTGTATAGAAAGAAGTGCTAAAGGTCTATGGGCATAAATCAATAGATTGTTTATAGTCTGCTAATATGATTTGAATTGCCTATAGACTAGTCTATAGGATTTGTCTATAGAAATTTCATACAGTTTATAGAGAAAATGTTTGGTTTGTTTTAATAGGGTTCAATGTTCCAAAATGACTTAGGCCGTGAGGGACGCCCTAGTGGAGCACTGTGGATATATTTGACCACCTAGGTTTCTTTAGCGTGCGCTGACATCGCATATTACACGGGCCTAAAGCATTTCCCCGCCATCCTTTATAGACAACAGTGTATGGATTGTCTATAGAATGTTTAAAGAATATTTTGTAAAGCCTATTTCAAAATCGCTTATTTTGCAGTGATGTTTTGGTGCCGTCCATTTAAAGCGCATCAAAAAGTATCCCCTTACATAGAATTCTGCATAATTAGAAGAAATGTTCGGTCTTCCCAAAGTTAAAAATATCGAGAGCCGTCTGTTTCTATCCTCCTCCGCCACCCCTTCCCTTCCTTTCTACTGCATTTTAAATCTTTAATCTTCGCGCATCAGTTGCCGCTTGAAATGTACAGAAAAAAAGAAAAACTCTTCATCTCACACGTCTGAATAGCGGTACTACTGTTACCAGAAGTCGGAAAGAGGTTGGGCCATGGACGACTGTCCGAGACGTCGGAGTCAACAAGCGCCAGAAGCACGGGGCGCGTGTAGCCGGTAATGCCCCCGCGCCCCGAGTAATCGTCGCCCACCCCAGGAGCGCTGACCCCCTAATCAAGGCGTCCCACATCGGAAGTGAATGCACGCCGCGAGCCGTCCCGTCATCCACGCCGAGGGTTGCTTCACCACTGGCTACTTGGGCATGTAAGCCTGCTGTGACGTGCGGGTACTCGTGGGGCGAGGTCAGCAGCGAAGAAGGAAAAAGAGAAAGACAGAAAGAAGTAAAGGAAGAAAGAAACCTTTCCAGAAAGAAAAAGAACTAGGCGGAAAGAAAGAAACAGAGAGAGATGAAAAGCAAAAGAAGGAAATAAAGGCAAAGAACAGAGGGGACGTCACGGGTTGGTGGCTAGGCACAGAAGAGCCCCTCGTGGTTTAGGCAGCGCCGGAACGACCGGACAAAGCGCGCCTTTGAGATGCGCGCCTCAGTCTGGGGACGAGACACCGGCGGACAAGTGACGACGGAAGATTGTCGTTGCCTTCTTTGTTTCCGCGTGACCCCTGCCGGACCTCCGTGTCGAGTCGCGTGCTGAAAGTGTGGCTTGACAACGAGCGTGACACCGCCACGGGGACTGCGACGACGTCGTAGAGGATTGTAACAAACCCTGTCTTGTTCTTTGAATGTTTTGTCGGCCTCACCTACCCCCCCCCCCCCCCCCCCCCCTCTTTCCTCACACGTGTTTTCTCGGCCCTTGGGTAACTCCTTGTACATACTGTATACGTGAATGCACGCTATTCCCATTTATTCCATATTTGACAACGTTTAGCCTTAGTGTTCCTTACCGCATCCGTGGCCTAATGGTTTGAGCTTCCGCATCTTATGCGGGAGGTATGGGGTTTGATTCATAGTGCCGTCAGGTCCATACCATCCTCCGCTTTCCCGCTTTCTGATGAGTATAAGCTAACATTTCCCTGGCCTGGTGCTTGGCTTCCTTTTGAAACCAATACTTGGGCAACCGGGTTGTTGACCGAATGCTTTAGCCATTGTAACCCTTAGCCACAACTTACCCTCGTGCAATTAAAAGCAATTCATCGCCTTCTTTACCTTTGACCACTTCTGTACGGCGCACTTCGGTGGTTCTCGTGAGGTTGACGTTGGCTACTTTTTATGCTGTTGGACGTCGTCATACAGGTATAATAGGGTTCGGGAATACCTCGATGTATAGTGCACAGAGGTGATGATAGGTCACCAGCATCCACATGAATGCAGCCATATGGGTGCAAATTAAAGCTACGTATCTATGTGATAGCGATAGCTAAGCCGCCTTCAACTTCGCCCTCTTCTTCAGGGGTAACTTAGAAACTTTTAGACGGTGTGTGTTGCGCTTTGTTGCTTGTTTATGCGAAAGTATTGCTCCTTACATGACGGTCAAAACAAGGACTATAGTTCCAACTTTTCATCATAATGCCGTTACAAAGCAGGTCTACCAGTATGCCTCGAATGTCGAGACATGTGTTACTGGGCTTCCGGTTTTTTGAGGAAAACATATGTCGATGCGGGAAAGAAATCTACAAGTGATAATGAAATTATAGCGCTATTTAGTCTGATAATTCTAATTTGTGCGAGCTCTTCTTGCGGTCGTTATCTATTTAAGCAGCCCTTGATAGCCCTGATTTCCAGTTCACGACAATCAGGGTTACTAATCATTCCAAGATGTTCATCCGTGACAGTGACCGTCGACCTCTTCAGCTTACACATACTGCGTTACTCCCCGCCCACTGTTGGTCGCGTCCACACGCGCTGTTTACAACCGTCGAGGCTTCTAACTACTGCTCCGGCGTTCGTTATAAGGCCAGAGCGAAACAGGAGCGGCATCAGCAGCTGCAGGAGACGGTTAGATAGACACACACCGATGTGTGTTGTTCTTCGCACGCGTCCCACCCCTTCGCGACTTGCCTTTTTCCCTTGGGAGGTCTTCGGCAGTTCGGGCACGTGGCAGAACACAGAGGCGGTGTACAGGTGTACACACGTGGCCTGCAAAGATGAGAACGACCGCAATCGCTGCAAAACAAAGGAACTAGGGCCTTCTCTCTCTCTCTCCTTCTCTTTCCATCTCCCTCATCTCCTCTCCAGCCTTAAGACAGGCGAACGCGGCAAGCCGCTCCGCATCTTGAACGCGTTAACGAGCCTTCGAGTGGGAGCGGACGAGTGATGGAGAAGAGAGAAGCCGAGGCGGACGGGTCAGAGCGCGGGCCAGGATGTGGCGCGGCGGTGCATCGGCCAGAGCCATCTGGCCGACCTTGGCGCCGCCCTGGTTACAATTACGGCCGGCCCGCTCGTACTATGTATGCGGGCAGGCAGCTGGGGGAGTGGTAGGAGGTCGATCTGTGTGCAAGGCCGAACAAGACAAGGAAGAAGGGGGGGGGGGGGGGGTTGAGGGTTGATAAGGAGCGGTGCGCTTTGCAGCGAAGCGTGTTATTCATGACGGGCCACGCGTGTACTACTACGCCTGTAATAGCAGTAAGTGAGGCCTATAGCCTCCCCCGGCCTACAAAAATGTGTAGGAAAGGGATATGTCGATGACCGATTTATTTTTTTTCGTCTGGGAAATTACCCCGTGAGGTTTTGAGGCTGTGCGAATTGCCTCTGTTCTGGTTAGGACGCAGCGTTCCGCGTAAACCTATCTGAGTCTGACGCCACAGATGTCACTTTGCATTCATGGCAATCACTGCCTTAATTTTTTTATGACAGACAGGTCATTGTAGGACGCTAAAGGAAGACTTCAATGGCTGTCAAGAGATCTGGTTAGGGAAGTTGTTAAAGTGAAAGAGATAAGTCTAAATACATTTCCATCAAATTTTCACCTACTCCATGCCCAACATTCTTGGACAAAAATTTTGAATATTGGAAAACTGTGGAGTACCGGTATGGAAATATTAAAGCTAATGGTCCATTCTTCCTATATGTAGCAATATCTTTCTTCGGTAATGTTCAACTTGCTGTCGTCGGGCAGTTGAGACTACCATAAAAATCTAATGGGCAACGGTTTTGACGATTGCAAAAGCGTTATTAGCAACAAAAAAAATGTAAGCCTGCTGACAAGAGATATGCGTATATATTGATTGTTATAGCGAAATATGACAATATGTGCAGAAATAGCGTTCTTAAACACTTTCCCGCTCAAAAATGTTTTTGTCCACAAATCTCGCGTATATGATTATCAATTCCGCATATGCGCAGTCAATTCCACAAAATTTTCAGCTTCAAAAATCATTGTGCGCAATGTGAATTTTGTGGTCGCTTTCTGCGATCTAGCCAAGGCGGAATTAAGCCAAGTCACTCAATTTTCCTTCTTAGCGCATGCCTAAGTTTTCTTCGATCCTGGAAACCTCAGCTGAGGCCTATACCCGTTAAGGCAGACCAACCTGGGCAGCATTACCCACCGCATTAGCACAGTCAGTGGCCTGATTTCCATGTGCTTCGCACAGGTCGGATGAACAAACTGCCCCTTCCTACCCTCTTGCACAGCCCTTCGTTACAACGAATAATTCGTACAACAAACTCCGCCCAGAAGTGGTTTCATTTGTTTGCCCTGTGCAAACTGCGTTCTACGCTCATAGGAAGTGGATGGAGCGCCGTGCCGTAACGCACCGAGCGAGCGACCAGCGGGGACCACCGACAAACAAGGCGTCTCGCTGTGCGATCCAAAGTTTGCGCGCCGGCTTCAGTGGCTTCCGCGATGCGGGCAAATCTTGGTCCGTCGGGAACACCCGAAGCAAGCCGCGGTTTTCACTGGAACCTTAGTGAGGGGGGGGGGGGGGGGGGAGCATAATCGGCGACTTCCTAAACACTCTCTTTCCTGCCTAAAGACTTCTACTGTCCGATTCCGCTCTGCCAGGTTCTTCTCTCACGGTCAGCGTGAAGCGGTTGTTTACATACTGTACGGGTATTCGCCCGCATACTCGGCTTTGGGATTACTTCATGTTTTTTTTTTTTTACTTTGGGACGATCATGGTTCACTGCGAATAGAGGAGAAATCCAGATGCTGGGCTGCGTGCGCGTGGGGCTTTAATAATTGATCTACAGAAGAAAGCACGGGAGATGGAATGAAAATAGTGATAGAAGGAAAGAAAGAATAGAAGGGAGGCAGAAAGATAAAGAAAGAGAGAGAGAAATAATTTTCTGTAAATCGTTCTTCTTCCGCGCAAGCTGATAATGACAGGTGCGCCATCTACCCACTTTCCCGCTCTCCTGGGAAAGGCATAGGAGGAAGGGGGTCCCCGTCAGTTATCACCTGAATTCATTTAGGGCGTGATTACGTGATCCACGCTCTAAACATAAAGGAGTAATGGTGAAATGTTTAGGGTAATTCCCCAATGTGGAGTAAATTTGTAATAAGGGAGTAATTACTCACTGGCATCCACCCAAGCGCAGCCATACGGCTACAAAGGAAAGCTGTAGAGCTTTCTCAGAAAAAGGGACTAAGTTGTCCTCTAGCGCTGTCACTCTTATCAAAGGGAGCGCGGTAGATAACAGCTTACCCCTTTTTTACTCTCATATAGCCGTATTCGTGTCTATAGTGTGCACACATATAACATTCACATCATCCCGCATGTGAAGAAGACGATGCTAAGTTTGTACTGGTAAGAAGGTGATCACGGGACCTTGCAGTACCGACGTTGCGTGTTTTCTATTAAGACGCACATGTAATCATGAGAACTTTAAGGTAACGAGAAAAACGATTTTATTTGGAGAGGAAATCCTTTGGGGAGAGAAAATAGAATTCGGCCTCGGGCTACGTTAAGGGCCGCCAGGAAAGTGGTCACTTACCATTCCTAAATGCCACCGCATTCGATGATATAATCATCGCGTTAAATCTCAGAGGGACGCCCCACAATACTTCTCACCTTTTCTGGGAAAGATCAGACCGAATGGTGCTTGTGTCTTGCATGGAATTCAAAAGAATGCGACGGGAGAACTTGAAAACAAAGGAACGAGATATTATAGGTGGCGCTTCGACTGCTGACTTGGGGGTAGTCATCAAAACAAGCAAGATGCCAAATACATCATCTCTCCTTTTTTGATGCAGCCATAACATGGCGGGAATTTTCTCCCGGGAACAAAGCGCCTGGACGGCGCTTGTCGGAAGCGAACAGCAGACAACAAACAGACCACGAATGATACAAGAAAACAAATAGGAAGGAAACGCGGGCTATATGCGGCCTTCCCACGACCAAAGAGCGCCACCTCTTCTTCGGCGGATACTGAGAAAGCCCTTCTTGTATCCACCGTGAGACGGAGGGCCCTCGGTGTGGCGCCATTTGCCGGAACGGAAAAAAAAAAGGAGGAGGCAAAATAACAGAGCTCGGTTTCCGAGGCGCATCACGCGATAAGCGGCCCGGAACGTCGGCGTCGTCGTCGTTGCCACGAGGGTTTTCTTGTCTTGACCCCAGGGGTCGCTTCGCAGCGGCGCTGCGTGCGCCTTTGTGTTTTTTTTCGATTCGCAGCTCCGTCTAGCGTCGTTCGGGGGCACCACAGAGAGGGTGATAAGGCATTTAACGCTTTTTGTCGTTATGTGAGCCGACGTCATATGGGTGGCGCTTGTGTACACGTCGGGGCAATATGAAAGGGAACGCACTATCAGCACGAAATCAACGATAGTCGCAGGGAACCAGTTTCATGCATATAATAATAATAATAATAATAATAATAATAATAATAATAATAATAATAATAATAATAATAATAATAATAATAATAATAATAATAATAATAATAATAATAATAATAATAATAAGCCTGACTACACTCACTGCAGGGCAAAGGCCTCTCCCATGTCTCTCCAATTAGCCCTGTCTTTTGCCAGCTGCGCCCACCCTATGCCTGCAGACTTCCTAATCTCACCCACCCACGTAACCTTCTGCCGCCCCCTGCTATGCTTACTTTCTCGTGGAATCCACTCCGTGATCAAGAAGAACACCGCGAAAAGACAAGGATCACAGGATGATACACAGGGTGACCCTTAAGGACCAGCGGTTAACTTGCCTTCGCATTACATGCCCTGCCCAATCCCATTTCTTCCTCTTGATTTCGACTAGGATGTCACTGACACGAGTTTGTTCCCTCACCCACTCTGCCTACTTCCGGTCTCTTAACCTTAAACCTATCACTTTTCTTTCCATACCTCGCTGCGTTGTCCGTAATTTAAGCTGAACTCTTTTCGTTAGCCTTCATGTTTCTGCCCGTAGTTGAGTACCGGTAAGATACTGCCGTTGTACACTTTTCTCTTGAAGAATGCTGGTAACCTTCTATTCATGATCTGAGAGAACCTGCCATATGCGCTCCATCCCACTCTTATCCTTCTAGTTATTTCCCTCTCATGATCCGGATGAGCTCCTTTGTTTGTATATGGTAAAAGAATGCAGCGCGAAAAAAACAAGGACGAACAGAAGTGGACAGGACAGGGCGCTGACTACCAACACATTTATTCAGAAAAATGAGCAGCTTATATAACGCAGTCCAACACCCACGTGACCAAGAAAATAGCAAACGCGTTCAACTCTCTAATACAAAAAAAAAACAAAACGAAGTACACAATATCAAAGTGATACATATCTGGGTAACGCAAAGTCAGCCAAGAACCGATAAAACCGAGAGGACCATGACGAACCGTAAGGTGCACGCATGGAAAATGAACAGTCAGCGACCTTTGCCGCCAATGCACCACGAGGCAAAACGAAGACGACAATAACAAAATAGTCACCGAACAATATGTAAATGTCGAAGCTAAAAGCAGGGTCGGGGCCAAACGCATAACAAAACAATACAAAACGCAACGCAAAAGCTGAGTCAACCGTTCACAGTCAAACTGAGTCAAAAAAGTAGAAAGTTCTCTAGAACAAGAATTAAAAGCAGACGTGAATAAAAAGGCGTGTTTATAGTGGGCCTAGAAAACTGGACTCCTTGTCTGTAAGTAAAATTGAAGGCGTGCTGACGCACTTGTCTCCAGCTTTGGCTATCATCCTTGCCTCAATGATGACCCTTTCATTGATGATGACCCTTTCATAGACATGTGGAACCACTCACACATTGTGCTACTTGTGTCATTTACGAGATTCCCTTGAAGTGTGGACGCGTGTATATTGGGCAAACCGGCAGGTGTCTCAACGAGAGATTGTTTGAACACCGCCGTAGGGTCCGTAACAAAAGCGGCGGGCACCTGGACGACCATTGCAAGTCTTGCAAAGGCTGCGAACCATGTTACACGCGCACGGTTGTCAGAGCACGGGCGCGGACAGAAAATGAAAGGGTCATCATTGAGGCAAGGATGATAGCCAAAGCTGGAGACAAGTGCGTCAGCACGCCTTCAATTTTACTTACAGACAAGGAGTCTAGTTTTCTAGGCCCACTATAAACACGCCTTTTTATTCGCGTCTGCTTTTAATTCTTGTTCTAGAGAACTTTCAACTTTTTTGACTCAGTTTGACTGTGAACGGTTGACTCAGCTTTTGCGTTGCGTTTTGTATTGTTTTGTTATGCGTTTGGCCCCGACCCTGCTTTTAGCTTCGACTTTTACTTAGTGTTCGGTGACTATATTGTTATTTTCGTTTTCGTTTTGCCTCGTGCTGTATTGGTGGCAAAGGTCGCTGACTGTTCATTTTCCATGCGTGCACCTTACGGTTCGTCGTGGTCCTCTCGGTTTTATCTGTCCTTGGCTGACTTTGCGTTACCCAGATATGTATCACTTTGATATTGTGTACTTCGTTTTGTTTTTTTGTATTAGATAGTTGAACGCGTTTGCTGTTTTCTTGGTCACGTGGGTGTTGGACTGCGTTATATAAGCTGCTCATCTTTCTGAATAAATGTGTTGGTAGTCAGCGCCCTGTCCTGTCCACTTCTGTTCGTCCTTGTTTTTTTCGCGCTGCATTCTTTTACCATGTTCACTGACCAACAAGCCCAAACAGCCGCTTTAGTTTTGTTTGTACGCCTTTTCAACTTCAGTGTTAAAGTAAATATAACTTGGTGCTTATGTGTGTACTAATACCGGCATAATGCGAGAAATCCACACCAATTTTATTCTTTTTCGTCAGTTGCCACTGGTTGAGACTCCACCACGCCCCCGGCTATGCCGCCGATGACTTATGAATGCGCACCGCTTGATAATAAAATTCAGCTGAACCTCGTTGTAACGAAGTGGAAGGGGCCTGGTGATTCCTTCGTTATAGCCGTAGCTTGTTTATAGCCCGTGTTGAAAGATCTTCCAAGGGGACTCGTCGTTCCTTCGTTATATACATTACTTTGTTATACAGGTCATTTCGTTATAACGAGCTTCGTCTGTATAACCGCCTGAGAACAATTCTTATTACATACCGGTCTGAGCACTACTTTTAATACTCCTCATGTCGGCACAGTCGCTCTACTGCTAAGGTGTCCTGTGCAATGCGTAATGTCACGTAAAAAATAAACGAAGCGTGATTACGCGACCTAACTTCGCTGGCGTCAGGAATGCAGAAATTTTCAGCGCCAATTTTGACCTCAAACGGTCACATTTAGGCACAGTAATGATTTGAAAACTCCACGACTCCACGCGTTGATTGATTTCTTGATAATTGAACTCTGAACAGTGCACAGCGCACTTCTTCACGGCCAAAGTTTCGTAGTCTTCAACTTTGGTGCAAATGGCTCAGTAGGTCTCCGTATTCTAAATCCGCGAAGATTTTCAAAACAAAACTATGGCGTCTTTATAGATTTTTTTTTCGCTTCGCAAGATTTTTATGCAGGGCGAGACAATAAAGCTTTGCGTGAGCGCACGGAGTCATTGCGAAAGTTACATTTTGTTCAAAGTGACCGCGCATTACGGTAGACAAGGCTAATCAGACCTCTATATTTCTGGGAGCCTCTCCTCTTTGCAGAACATTCTTTTTCTTTGGTAAGGTTGCATTGAAAGTCAGGATAAAAAGTGCATCTCCTTTTCTCTCGGTTAAATGTTGACGGCACCATAGCGTCACTTCGAAGAAGCCGGAAGTTCTGATTAAGGGAGTTCGAACTAACGAGTAGAAAACTATTTTTTTTTAAATCTTGAGCCGTACACCCTCTTCCATTCTTTGCGTTTAATTATATATATTTTCGGAACAGGTAACGAAGAACATCTCAAACGCGGTGACTACAACTCCCGGCCTTGATTCGATAATGTCCGGTCACCTTGGGCTTCTCTACCGAATCAGTCTCGACTCTGTCTTGACAGGAATATACAGTCGTGCTTATCGCTTGTCAGCCACTACGTTCTGTTGAACCGCTTTCCAGTGCGCTACTTTACGTTCTCAACATAAATGGGGTGACCGAATCAAACATGGAGTGGCGCTGTGCGCGCAGCACAAACACTTAGACGGAAATCGCGGCGACTCGGCTGTAGATCAAACAAGCGGCGTATGAAGTGTGAACACTGTCAATTAAAGGTGCGTCAAGTGCAAACGCAAACGCCGTGAGAAACTAAAGGCGAGAGCTCCTTTAAAACACTTCACAACTGGACCATTTGCAACATTCTCGCAGTTGGGACCATGCAACTGCAGAACTTATAGGGCGAGTTAGTACTTAGGCTAAGGGCTTTCGAATGAATTGCGGCGACACAATTTTCGTTCCGTCCACACCCTCGGCGACTTTCTCCCGAGTGTGGAGTACGTGCAGTGGCCGGTGACGCGTGGGCTTCGATCTTATGCGCGGTTCGAGGACTTCCGTGGGAGCCGGATAGGAGAGATAAAAACAAAAAGCGACAAAAACAGCCACTTGCCGCTGCCGTGGAGGAAGCTTTGCGCAGCGTGTTACTTGGCGTAGCGGTACCAGGACTTGGCTGTCCTTTGGCACAGTGTGTTTAAAGTAACCGTGGCGATACGTTAAAAGAACACTTCAGTGTGGTGTTTTTTTGTGTCAGGTAATTAAGGGCTTACAGTGCGTGGTAGAAAAGATAAGAACAGTACGCGGAGTCGTCGACGAGGAAGCTTTGAATTGTTTGTTGCTCGGAGTAACGGTACCCGGACGTGACTCTTCGCAGTCACAGTACATTTAGACGTGCCGCACTGTTGAAGTTGAAAGCTAGAGAGGACAACTTTCACACACGAATTTTGGTGAGGTGATTAGGTCGCGACGCGCTGTGTTTTTATTTTGTTGCTCATAAACAGAGAGTTCTTAATCTCGCTCGATCCTTTCGGGGTAAGCGTGGCGAGCGTTTGACGAGCGTATACTTTATCACGGCAATTAGCTTGTCTAATAGCTTTCCCTTTTATCCTAACAGCCCCCGTAGGTCTGGATGAGAGAACACGCATTGCTAATTGGAAATCGCTGAGAGAGACCATTGCCGTGCAGTGGACATAATGAGGGTTCATGATGATTATAGTGATGATAACCCGCTTCTATGATGATGGTGCGGATAAGTGGATTCAAATGAAGCCAATCTTTATGTGTTCGTTCACGGTAGCACTCAAATAAAACAAACAAACAGACAGACAAACAGACAAACAAACAAACACCGTATGATGACGAAAGGGGGGGTCAAGCTACTTGTTAGGGCTGATTGCTTAAACACATAGGAGGCAGCACAATAAAGGTAGATAGCCGGGCTGACTTATGCTTAAACGCTTTTTTAACATTTTTCACCCGTTTTTAATGATGCAAAAAGATCACAGACGGTCCTTTTAGACTGCCTATGTACCGTAAAAAAATGAGGAACAAAAAGAGAGAATAAAAAAAGCCACGTTAGTAAACAAATAAAGCACAAAAAAAACAAATCTTCGAAAAATACACAAAGGCAATTGTGCTTCAATATAGTACTTCTAGCATTCCTGTTCACGGCACGCGAGATTATACGTCCGTTTCTCGTGAAACCTTGGATTATCCTTTCCCAGGCTGCGCCGCTCGAAGCAATCCGGCACACTCGACGAAAACAGGTCTCGGCGAAGCGAAGGCCGACAAATGTGCATCGAACGCAGACTTAACGCAACACCGAATTCAGGGCAGACGCGGGCGTACAAACTTCACAAATGCTGAACGAGGTATACGGTGACGACACACCCCCATCTCGAAGCGCACGTCGAAAACCCTCACGCGCACCCAGCGACGGACAGACGGTGCACGTCAAGCCCATTTTAAAAGATCCTTCACAGCTTCTGCGCGTCCCTCGTATACCTAATAAATCCATGTGTAATATGCATATGCACTTCTGAGGTCTACCAACAACAGCGTCTCGGAAAAACTAACGGCCTTGTCTAGACACGCAAGGAGACATAGGAGTAGACGTGGGTGTCAAGGTGCGCGAACACTGTCGGTATTGATGCGGCTCCAGGAGAGAGAGGGAGATTGGAATGCGCCCTTGGACAAAACGGCAGCGTGCTCTTTAAGTAAGTCCTCGGACATACACTGGTGCAGGCTCTCGAACATGCATATCGGTCACCCCCCCTTACTGCCGTCACATCGTTGTCGTCATCGGTCGGAGTAGCCGGGGCGACCTACACGATTTTCGCGACGCCTCCAAGCACTCGCCGGAGATTGTTCCAGGAGCCTTGTACGTCATATGGCCAGTTCTTTTTCTTATAGTCGCGTTACGCATTGATGCTAAATACTTGCGTCGTCGTCGCTTCTTAGAACAAAGAAGGAAGAACAAACAGAAACTGACGGTGGCAGTCAGTGTTAGCACGTACACACGGCAAGGTCGCCGCGTAGCGCTGCTTCCAGAAGCGGGGCAACTGGATGGACTTGCGCAAGGATGCTTACCGTCGCGCCAGAAGCGTTAAGCGACGTCGCCGGCGTGACGGCTAGACAGTATAATAAGCGTGTGGTGTAGTCTTCCGCGGGCGTGTTATACCCGGGCTCCAACGGGATTACGAAATTGCTCGCGCCTTGGCCAAGGGCAAAGCGGAACAGGCTGCAGAAGTATAGCGGCCTCTTTTGTGTAATAGGAACTGTAGCCGTTTGCGGTAGAGGGCAGCTCGTGGCGCGTCTGCTTGGCCTTCATTTTCGTGTTTTTTTTTCTGAAGTATGCTGTATTTACTCGAGCATAAGGTGTGACCCAGTATGGGCATAACTTCCTGGCAGACCCTGTAGTCAGACGTGTAGCAGGTCTCCATATGCAGGTCTGCGTGGGTTCAAAAATTGTGATTGCTGTAACGGAAAAAGCTGGATATCAAAAGATATAGACACATGAGCTGAAGAGAGAAAAGAAATTATATATTCTGTTGAAGAGATGTGGTGTAATCGAAGACATAATATCCACGAAGAATGGTTAGTTTCGACTCTTTTGCTCGAGTTAAAAACTTGCCTGAGTTGCCCCTGGAAACTGCTTCCGAGAAGTTGTGCGCACTGCAGTTCTTTAGCAGCTGTTGTATTAAATACTAATGGCCTTTCGCATCTAGGCAATGATGAACCATGCAGATATACGTGTTAAACGTTTGCCTGGATGGAAACATGTTTTGCAGATCACTGTTTCTTGTCCAGTTTTATCAAATACTACAGATCAAAGATACGTCCCATGGAACTAATGCCGCATATGCGTTTACACCATCGCGAGATAGTGAGAGAACATTCTGTGATGTTCTCGTCGTTTTCATGAACTAAAAATTATCAGGTGTGTGCTATTTCTTAAAGTGGTTTCTAAGCTTCAATAGAACAGAATGAAACCAGAGTATAGAAAAAAAAAACAGTTGTGACTGCCTACTCCAGGTAACAGTGACCTAGCTCCTGCGGAATGTTAGCATAGTTCTTAAGCCGAAACTTGCGCGAGACTAGGGTAGCCCTCGTTCGGGCACACAGCAGAGATGAAAGCGATTGCATGGCGTCGACAAGGCCTGGTTCGTCGGCTCCTAATTCGGTCGCCCCTACCCCGGTGCGACTGGGCGGAGGAATGCCTCTTTAACAAGGGTCGGCACCCTCATCACGCGGGGTTGAAACCCCGGGTTGCTATTTATTCTCCCTGCGCACGCCGTCACGCCACGTTTCCCTTTTTGAGTTGTACGCGCGGCATGGGCGCTGCTACTCTGCCGTAGCCACGCCATGCAGAGCCAGCCGAACGACCGTTCACCATACCTTGCCTTTTTTACACCGCTTTCCAGACAGCGATTGCTTATTTATGGCACCAGAAAACTGCGTAAATTCAAGTTTTTGATGCCTTGTCAACAGCACAAAGTGAAAAGTGCACAGAATGTTAGAAGTCTACCAACTATGACATTGTTGATAAATAATCTCGATAAAGTAAAGGATTCGGTGTACAGCCTCTTGGAACGGGAGGCACTCCCCGATGATGAAGCCGTTCTGTGAAAATTATGACCGTAAACGTTGAGAATGGCCAAAGATAATAAGTTTGGAATTCTTCACATTTATGCGAAACCATCACGTCACGGATTTTTTGGTGAAGGGAGGGCCTGTGGTCCGACCCGTGCTCCATATTAACGTTCCAAGTACCTTATAGATCACTGTTCGGATGACAACCGACTTCGCAGGTCACTTCTTAGGTCATTGTCATGATCATTACTAGCAGCTTGGCTTAGCCTACTTCCTACAGGTAATGGTTTTCAGTCGCACTTCTCATTAGCAGCCGCAGTTTACACAAAAGGATGAAACGAGATAAAACGGACGCAGGACAAGACAGACGTGGCACACATACAACACTGCTACTCTTCTCCTTTGCTTTTCTTTAGGCTCGTCATCACTTCCACTCTGGTACCTACCTACTTTGTCAGCTTGAGAGGCGTCTGTTTATTTATTTATTTATTTATTTATTTATTTATTTATTTATTTATTGATTTACTTATTTATTCAGGTACCTACAGCGCCCGTTGAGGGCATTTTTGTAGGGGGGATACAGTTGCAAACAATCGTCATGCAGATGACACTGTAAATAACAAGCAAGCAAACAAACAAACAAACAAACAAACAAACAAACAAACAAACAAACAAACAAGCAAGCAATAAAAGTACAACGCATTCCAATACTGAGCAAACTGATAACACAATAATCATGAAAGCAAGAAAGACACAAATTGCATATTGTAATATGAACGAGCGTATACAAAAATTCGAAAACGCACAGCAACACAGCAAACACACACACAAAAATCCATGCAACAAATGTTAATTCAACAAAATGCGTGGCAAAGCATTTTCAAAAGAAGATTGCGAGGCTAAGGCAACTACTTCTGGCAATTTATTCCAGACATGCACTATTCTGGGAAGAAAATGAGTTTTTAAAGACATTTATACGGCACTGGTATTCTCGAACCTTTAAAGAATGATCTAAACGGTTGGATGTAATAGGGTCTTCTAGCCCTATGGCCTCCCAAAAACCATAATTTTCGCTTTATTTCTGGCAGAATATTATCGGCTCTGGCTGACTCTCTGATTCGCGCATTCCTACTAAACGGACAGTGCTGTGTTTGCAGAAAGAGCGAGAAAAACAAATATGAAGAAAAGCACGCGTGTTCCGCGAGTGGACAACTCTGTGGGCTTCAAAGGGCAGCGATGAAAGGAGTAACACGTCACGCGTCGCGGCACCCAGCACCGGCGCCTTTGATGTCGGCGTGGCGCCGTCAGTTTGTAGCACGCCCTGATGGATCGATGCCTTGAGGCTGGCCGCTGTAAAACACAAGCCACGCTCTCAAGACGGAAGTGTGAGGAGTTGTCGGCGACTTGAAGAAAAGGAAAGAAAGTAAATAACTTGAATAGGGAATGGGTTAATTAGGCTGCTCCTTCGCAATGAGAACTGCTAATTGGACGCGGAATACTGCGCCCTGGAACTCGCTAGTATCAACACGACCGTGCGACGATTAAAGCACACAGAAAATATGGCCGGATTAGTGCGGTATCAGATTGAGGAGTCTTCCTTCAGCTGTTCAACCCTGTAACGCCCGGGGTTGCATATATGATACAGAGCGTAAAAATGTGAATAACTTTAATTTATTCCCGCATGTCTACTTAAACTGACAGCATACTTCAAGTAACGATCTTCTCCAACATATTTTTCAACGCAAGGTCAAAGCATATGTTGTCAGAGATGTGGGAGGCCCGCGAAAAGATAAATTCGCGCAAAACCTAGTCCTAACGCAAAAGAGCCTAAAATGTATGTTGTCGTAATGTTGAATTCACAGATGATAGAGCAGTTTTGATTTATGCACTTGAATTCTTGCATGCGCTTGCGTGTTAGCGCATGATTTGGTGGCCGTTAGACACTCAGATATTATACATATAAGCTCAACTACTATGAAATTATTTTTTTCTTACGAATATCCCGGCTTGTTACATTTTTGCGATCAAGGAGTCATTAATGATGAAGTCCTGGAAACTTATAACTATTATCTGACGTTTTCAATGGATGGAAATTAACGGGTTAACTTCTCATAAGTTGGTGCTTGGCCGAACATAGAGTGTTGCTTCGTGGAAAAGAAATTCTTACCGGCTGATAGCACCGTGTAAGATCGATAAATGCCCTAGTGAATGAGCTGCAAAACGTTTTGTGTGCACGAATGAGAAATGATTGCATTGCAACAGACCATCAATGCTGAAGAGTTTAAAATAAATCGCGAAGACAGAGACTTAGCTAGAAAGAGACCCATATCTTTACGACCGACAAGAAACAAGAACTTGACCACAAACACAGCCATTAGCATACAGTGGTTGTTGGTGCGGAAATGATTGTTGTCAGAAATGAAGAACGTGTTCGAACTGTTCTTAATTTCCCGAGGATAGCTTTCATGCCGATGGTAAAGCTCGTATAGGAAGCCGCCCGCAGTGCCAGGATATTATGGGAAGGAAATAGGTCATCCACAGCAGCACACGTCCAGCTGTTCGGCGGGGGCTGTTTGCCGTCAGAATCAATACGAAAGTCCGGAGAAAGCAACCCGCAGCGGCCACGCGAAATGAGGATGTGTCTATCAGTGTTTAGCCATCGGCTTCCGCTCCAGCCGCCGTTGGGGGAAGAGAGCACGGAGGCAAGTCGGCGAGCACGGAATGGGGCCTATGGAAGGGCCCTTCCCAACGGGTGGACGGGGTGCTGGGAAAGCATGATTAAACGCATGCGGTGCGTGTCGAGCGGTGATTGGCCGCGGATGATTCGATTGGCGGCGATGGGTCCCCCAGCGGAAGCGGAAATGCTTGGAAGTAGTACCGGGTCAGCGCCCCGACGGTCCGCGAGCAAATGAACGCTAGGTGGTCACGTACCTAACTTGGGTTCCAGGTCGTTTTCATTGGGACGTTTGCTGATTTTGATGTAGTGCTGTTATTAAATCCCCCCTCCCCTTCGTTTCCCACGTGATTGTATCTTTGTATTTCGCGTGCCCGTCTTTTACTGGCTATGTTCAAGGAGCGTTCTCTTGCAAGTTTCTGAATGATCTTGTTCGTTTAATCCAGCAATTTCATTCGAAAAACAGGATTTCTGGATGTCCTATTAGTTATTAATCAGACCCCCTAATCAATGCATCATATTTTCGAATTGGCTAGATATCTCTCGGCGGGCTAATTTTATTTACCCTCAAGCAAACAAGGACAACTGAAGCCAGTGGTGTGCAGAGAGTGATCGACCCCCCCCCCCCCCCCCCCGCGCCCCCCCCCCCCCCCCCGAAACCTTTTTGATTGGTTTTAGTTTTACGGGGTTTAACGTCCCAAGGCGACTCAGGCTAGGAAGGACGCCGCAGTGGGAGGCTCCGGATAATTTCGACCACCTGGGGTTCTTTAACGTGCACTGAAATTCCACAGTACACGGGCCTCTAGTATTTCGCCACCATCGAAATACAACCACGGCGACCAGGATCGAACCCTCGACGGCACAAGTTTCACAATTCTGTAATCGGTGCAATCGGAAACTAAACATGGATGGTGACAGTTTTCTTGTTTGCAGCGTCCTGATTATGCTCGGTGTGGTTGGTTTCTTAACTGCCACTTACTAGAAGGCTGGCGAGTATAACCTACAGGTTTTCATGATTGCAAAGCTCTCGCATTCTTGGTCCGGCAATGTCTCTCTCACACACACACACACACACACACACACACACACACACACACACACACACACACACACACACACACACACACACACACACACACACACACACACACACACACACACACACACACACACACACACACACACACACACACACACACACACACACACACACACACACACACACACACACACACACACACACGCACACACGCACACACACACACACACACACACACACACACACACACACACACACACACACACACACACACACACACACACACACACACACACACACACACACACACACACACACACACACACACACACACACACACACACACACACACACACACTCTCTCTCTCTCCGGTTTAGTGAAAGTCTAGTGTAGAACTCAGTGATAGTTTCGTTCAACAATGCTTCTTCAATGCGAATTAAAATTTTGATACGCGAAAAAACTCTGCATATTAGAATTACGCCGTGACACCCTCACAGCGACCGAAAACTGAAGACACGACTTCGGGCTCAGCCGTTTGCAATGAATCAAACGGTAAAGTTACTAGCGCAGACTGGACCAGAGACAGCAAACGGCAAACGCCAGCCTATACGTAGCACTGACTAAACGAAAAAAGAAGCAAATAAGAAAGAAGGAGCCATACAGGTCATAAACGCCACCGGTACTGCACAGAATTTTTACTTTTTTTTGTGCCTTTGCTAGGCAGCACGAAACTGCCTCGGCCAGCTATCATTGTGCCGCACTGACGGGCTGTCGTAAGTGCCTACCCGTGGACCGGGCCGCACTTTATAGTTGCAACCACGCAGAGGTTGCGCCATTTGCACCGGGCCAATGCGAGCCAATTCCTGAGCAGGGACATTTCGTTTTTTTATTTTTTCATCTTCCTGAACGATCCCGGCGGAAGGCGGACGCGCTATATACGGCGTAAAATAATACGCTTAAAAGCAGGAAAGCGACTAAATCTGGGAAAATTTCCTCCCGTTGCTTCTCTATAAAACGTTCTTTTTTTTCTGCGCATTATGAACGCGAAATAAATTTTCTTGCTCTATTAATATTGATATTTTTTGTCATATCTTGCTTTCTTTTTGTCATGGACTAGGTGCTAGAGTCCTCTGCAGTAATTTTGAAGTTTTCTTCGCCTATAGCAGCCGTGTTTATCCCGCCATCCTCCGCGAGAAAAACAAACGTGAATTACAATTTTTCGTTCGCTTCGTTGGTTTATATCAACTTTTTAACCCTCCTCCTCGGTGCAGTAACCGCTTGGCCGGGAGGCCATTTTCACACCCTATCCGAGTGAAGGGCCACTTTTCCCATTTCCTTCGCTTCGGTGACTGCACGCAATAAATAAATAAATGGAGCGGCGTATAGAACAACGCCAGCCGTAGAGCGGCCATAGTGGCCAAGCGTGTATGGCGAAATAGCATACATCGCGCAACGTTCTCCAGAGGGCAGCACTGTCGGCGACGAGGTCACGAACGGCTAGAGTCGTGACGCGTTTATGACAGACTCGGCCGCGCCCCCTGGTTGTGGCCAACGCCGTCGCAGCGGTTGGAAGGCTTGCCCCGAGCAAATTCTTTTTATTGTTATTATTATTGTTATTCCCTCCTCACTATCAGAGGGTGGGTGTCAAACGACTCGCGCTTTGTGTCTGGCATTCTTTGGTCACAATGGACGCAGCGATACGGCATCTACTTCTTTTTTAGATAAGGTTGGGTATTTTTCAGCCAGGTAAGCCGGTCAGGTCAACGTCATTGCGGCAGTGAGAAGGAATGCTCAGCTTCGAAGCACCGTCTTGTCCCTTTGACTATACGGCCACTGTTTGCTTGGCCTAAACGTTATGACGTCACAAAGGAGAGTCTAAACAGTAGTAACAACCTAAAATTTTTCTAAGCAGTGCAAACTGTTAAGCTAAATTTATCAGCCTTGTGGTGGTGTGGACACAATGAGATTCTGTGTCCCTCATAGCCTGAGTCACTTTGGGACGTTAAACCCCTATAAACCAAACAATGAGATTCTGAAAATTTCACAGCCGCAAAAGCGCTCCATTATTCAAAGCTCCGAAACATCAGCAGGAATTGGGGACAGCGCACAGCCAGTGTCGCTAAGCCTAGTTTCCAATAGCGCGTCAATAGGAGGTCACTCGGTAATAATGTTCATTTCTTACGTCACGGTTGGTGTCAGCGCTGTTTTTGAAGGTTCGAAGCCATGCGCCACTTGGTGGCAGCCAAGGGAACTAGAAGCGCTTACCCCCATTCCTGGGAATTCTGGAGAAGAAGCAATAGAAGAAGAGTAGACTAGGGAAGGAAATTCCTACATGCATAACTGGGTTTCTTTTGGTGTTGTGAGAACATTCGAACCTTTAACGCATGAATCCAAACAATGATATATTGTATTCGGTATTTTAATGTATAGATACTCCTTTTAGGAAGTTCGAATATTTTCGAAGTATTTGTGTAGTATACAAGCATTGCCTGACACAACGAATATCGAGGGATATTTACTTGACATTTGCAAAGAGAACTCAATGTACCAGGACATGTAGGTCTCCGCTGAACGTAGCATTTGGACGTAAGCTTCTATCATTGACTGATTGCGTAAAGAGACAAACTAAATTGAGTTCATTGCTCAGAAACTTCCCAGATATTCGACACTTTTCAGTGAATCACCAGCCAGATCGAAGAACCAAGCCAGTTCATCACGAAGCTGGTCTGCAGAAACACTTGCAGCCTTTTCTTGATTGATTTATTGATTTGAACAAAGAGGAAGTCCGAACACGCTTTCGCAGATTCCAGGTAGCAACGTCTCGGCCGTGGCCGTGCCCGGCGAAGTGCTGCTGGTGCTAAACCACGAGGTGCTTGCAGAGGTGAACAAACTCCAGCCATCATGGAGAGGAGGAAAAGGCTGGTTGGGCCCAACGCTGCCAACACGATGGGCGTTCCGGGCTCTGCGTTGGAAATGCGAAAGGAAGGAAAAATGAGGAAGGGGAAAGGGACAGACATTACGTATTGATCAGAGCATGCGCAGTAGTTTCCCTCATCGTGCACCCTCGCACAGAAAACTCCCGGGGTTACGGCATGCACGTAGGTTCCAGGGATCGATATACCGCGCGTGGTGCGTGTTGTTCTTTCCGCAGCTGGCCACCGTGCGTCTCACTTTGCTATTTTTCTTTCGCTATTTGGTTCTTTTATCTCAGCTAAGCCTACCTACGTCCTCGCCCTTTATTGATGTCCGCGAATCATTACTTGCCCCCAAAAACGTGCCGGCGTGGATGTTTGTGGACGGCAGGACACAGCGGGGCTCTTCTAAATCGAGAATTTCTACCGACCCAAAGAAATAAAAATTTTGTCCCGGATTGGGCTGCGGTTGTTTATGTTTTTGGATGGTTTAGCTTTCGAAGCTGCTGGCTTTGTGCGATGCAGTAAGGCAGGAACGACGGCGTACAAAGACGCATTTCGAGAAATCGAAGCACGATTGCGTGGGTTTTGAAAGGAAACGGCTCGTTGGGCGAAAGTGGAGAGAGGGCTTCTTTGTGCCCGACTTGGTGTTCTTGCAGAAACCGCCCTAGGCGAAAGTGCTCGCCATTTTTGTTTGTTGACATGCCCTATTTGTTCTTTGTTTCGCTTTCGACTAGCTTTTTTTATTGCATCATTTCCGGGGCTCGGCGAGTGGCCTTTGGTGGAGGGCGATTTCCGTTTCTTTTACAAAAGAGTACATGCGCAGCTGAAATACATCTGTGGTTGAAATGGTTAAAAGACTCGATGAGGAAGTTCGACTGTTAAAAATGTTCAATCGCTAAAGCTAATCGGACTTGCCACGGCAAAGGAAACTTTGGAATGCGACAAGAGTGTGCAAAATGGTGAGTTGAGATCTGTTCCGCTGAAAAGAATGAAAAGTTGGAAAAAACTACGAAAAATATATGTTTAAGCGCTATTTATCTTAATGTTTATATGATGTGAGCTTTCGTTCGTGGCTTGAGATGAGAGCGCCACGTACAGGTGCGTCATCTACTGCACTGGTGTGAGGCAAAATAGATGCGAGATGTTCGGCTAGTTGGTCCTCACGGCTTACAACTTAGTCGGTGCCAAAAACTGCAGTAGTTATGACGTCCTGAGCGTAGATTCTTAAGCTCATTCGTTACGTTGAAGACAACGATCTCCCTCTGTGGTTTGCATTTCAGTAGTGGTCCAGCTGATGATGCTGCTCATGATTTTTGTAGTTAAGTAATCAGTTTATTTTCTGAATTACATCTTAAAGGCAGAGAAAAGTTAAATAACTTTCTGCTTAATTCCATCCACTTAATTAAGACCGTTTGCTAATATATCCCCCAGAAATTATTAATATGGTGTCTTCGTACGAATCTTACTTCGAACATTTTTTTTTTGTTGTGGGAAAGAAATCGAGGTATTTTCTTTCCGATTAGCTTCTGCTTATGTGATCGGTCAAAAGCTACATTGTAATGTCATAAATAGGGTGACTGAATATTTTGAGACTGCAGGAAATAAAAAAAACGACGTCTTTGTAAATGTTGCAAAAATACAGCCCAGAAAGAAAACAATGCACTCTAAATGGCCGGGAGGTGCTCAGCTTTGTTTCTGGCTGAAATGCACTACACATAAAGCGGTCGTTAGCGTTCATTTCAGAAACAAAGATAGATAATGGCTTTGTAAGTTCGGTGCGATAACGAGTTTTAAAACAGCAGAGAGGTTTCATACTTTTGATCACAGTGCCTGCGCAGGCAGCTAGGTCAGCTCTGTGCGGAGAATAACCTTCAACAAAATCTCTCGGCTATTGTTTTGACAATGCGCCACTTTGCCACTGCCCTTCCTTACAAAGTCCAGCGTCGAAACCACCGCGCTAACTGAATGACCGAAGCGCGGCTGCGAGCTGCACAACCTAGCAAGGCTGCGGAGTCAGTACAGTTGGGAGAGTGCGGTCCACCATTAATCAACTCCGGGAACGACCGACACGCGACAGAGTCTTCCTGCTTAACAGAGCACGAAACCATACGGCGCTGGCACTACTATCGCTTTGATGGAAACAATTAGAAAGAAAAACAAAAAAGCCGGAAGCCCTAAAGACTTAAGCGACCGTGACTCGCACGGACTCTTCGACCCCTCCCCGTCCACACTCCGCCCATAATTGTAGTTCTCCTCGCGATGTTGTAACAAGGCGTAATGAACTGAATTCGCCTAGCGTGACCTCATCGCTGTTCTTACCCCGACTTACCGCTTGGGGCGCGCGTGGTGAATTGTACCAAGGCTTTCTCGGCAAGGACGGCTGCGGAGCTGTAGCTACTCGGAAGCCAGTCTTTGTTTCCAAGGGGTCATCATGTAAAGCTCGGTACTGTTCTTGGGCAACAGCGACCTACGCTTAATTATAGTCTCAGTCTGAGATCACTGCGGGCACGAAGAGATAGATAAGAGCGTCTGGGTAAATGCAACGAAGTTTTCTCAGCGTTTTCGTTACGTCAGTCTTATTTAGTCATGGTGCCACTTTCTAACACGCAAACTAAGTTGTCTGCAACAAAGGTCTGGGTGCGAGAAAATGCCGAGGTTCTTTCTAGCTTGTCCCGTTAACCGGTAGTTGTAGGTAATTTTCTTGTGAATGAAGAAGATCATGTGGCCATTAAATAAAAACGAAACGGAAATACTGAATGCAAGACATTCATATGGAATTGAAAATCACTTTGATCCTTCCCCTTATCCGCGATGAGTTCGATAGCTATGAATTTCTGTTGCCTGTTTCCTCAATTTATTTTATTTTCAGATGAATCATAATATCGTGCAGAGTGCCCTAAGGAGTGGTAATCAAGTGTACAAAATGTTAGTTAGCGTCACATTCTTCAAAAATATAACACGTGATTAGTGTCCTAAGTAAAGTGCTGTACTACTGTTACAACGGGTGCGGGAATAAAAAAATTATAATATCGAATCGAATATCCTCCATTTCGGTTACTTGAACGAATCGAATAGTGTATGCTCAAAATTATTCGAAGCGAATCGATTTCTCAATTTTTCGAATACTTTACAAATAATTAACACGAGGTTCGAATAAGGGCCGCTGTGTCTTCTTTAGACGGTTGTTCAAAAAACAGGGCCCGCATTGACACCGCGCGTATAATCCTACAGCGATCACTATGCTCAGGATCAGGGCTCAACGCCGCGACGCGGTTGGTATACTTGTAATTGCGTTCATATTGGTCATACATGGAAGACGCGGCAGACCTAAGGCACATTTAGCGATCTCGGAGGCTATGACTCATACCTAGGTGTCGCCCGTCTCGTGTCCTGAGGTGTGGCTGTTATTTATTCTCGTTCGTCATCAGTAAAAAAACAACAACGTAATTGCCCAAAACGTAAAACTGGATGGTCTTAGATTTTATAGGCTCACAACTTGCCGCGACCCCTTAGTGGAGATTACTGGTGCGCACTTTAACAGCTATATAGGTTAAACTTCACAAGCTACACCACCCTACCGCAGCGCCACCGCTTCAAAGTTTCGCATTATTGCTTGTTTCGGCAGGTTATCTGCACAAGTAACGAATATTAGACGAATATTCGAGACGTATTCGATTCGGTTTTATCACTATTCGAATCGTATTCGATTTGTTTTTAGCTACAGCATTCGTATACAATTCGGTTTGCAAAAATTACTATTCACAGACCTCTAACTTTAGGCAATACGTATCCTTTGTACGTCAGATCATGAATGGCAGGTTACCAATATCCCCCAAGAGAAAAGTTTACAACAGTATCTTACCAGTAGTCACCTACGGGGCAGAAACGTGGAAGCTAACGAAAAGGGTTCAGCTTAAGTTAAGGACAACACAGGGAGCCATGGAAAGGAAAATGATAGATGTAACGTTAAGAGCCCGGAAGCGGTCAGAGTGGGTGAGGGAACAGACGCGTGTTAATGACATCCTAGTCGAAATCAAGAGGAAGAAATAGGCTTAGGCAGGGAATGTACTGCGAAGGCAAGATAACCGCTGGTCCTTAAGGGTAACGGAGGGGATTCACAGAGAAGGCAAGCTTAACAGAAGGCAGCCGAAGGTTAGGTGGGCGGATGAGATTATGAAGTTTGCAGGCATAGAGTGGACGCAGCTTACAAAGGACAGGGTTAATTGGAGAGACATGCGAGGTGCCTTTGCCCTGCAGTGGGTGTAGTCAGGCTGATGATGGAGATAATGATGATCCTTTGTACGCACTACTCTACCATGTAGCACCGCAAATACACGTGCTGTTACAACCTAAGGGAGGAGAAAGGGAAACTATAGACGAGTGTCTGCTCATCATGACCGCACAGCCACCTTAAAAAACATCAACTCAAACACGACCGTACTTAGGTTACCTCACATTCTCGTCCCGCAGCTACTCAGCGTTCTTAGAACCTCACGCAGCGACCTGTGACCTTGGCGCCGTGGACCGTTAGTCAAGAACACCCCGGAACCAACCGGAAGTCTCTGGTTGTCCCAGGGCCTCGCGTAGAGGACAGCCCGACACCACTTCCGCGTCAACGCCAACTAGACAGGCGGGAGAGGAAGTTCTGGCGCAGCGAATCGCCTCAACAACCATGCGTCGGTCACACAGAGTGCGCGAGACCGGAAATAAGACGCGTGGAGGAACAGACACGTCCGGGACAAACCTTTCCGGCGTTCAGACGGGTCGGACATCTCTGGCACAGGAAGTTTCCGGCTTCGGGTACGTCGTGTGTGCAGGAAAGCGTGTTGCGCCAACTGCGTCTTGGCCCCAGTAATGTTTTTCGGCCTTTCGACAAGTGAGCCAGATCAGATGAGGCCCTCAGATAATCAGTTACTTCCGAGCGTACACACGGGCGAACGCTAACGGCAACGAACACGGAAACCAGTCGATAACATCCGCAGCATGTGCTCTCGCGGGCCAAAGTAACAGACTCCCCTCCAACTTCTGATCACTGCCACTCTGTGTGGGGGCGCAACCTGACAAAGCACTTCTGGTGTCGAGAACGATGCAGTGGGCTTTTTGTCAAGTGGCGCCCTCACGCAGTGTGGCATGGGCTGGAACTTGGAGGGGGTCTCTTACTTATGCCTCCGATAGTCCAATGCTGTGGTTGCGGCTGGCTGCGCGAAAGATATACAAGGGTTTCGTCTGCTCTAAACTATAATCTGCTTGAGAAGGGCGCAGGTTAAAAAAAAAAAGGAAGTTTGGCAACAATGGCTTAAGGCCCACAGTGGGCTCTTTTTACTACGTCAACCAATGGCACAAGTGAAAGAAATTAACACCTTAAGGTCTCACTTTATCAAACAATGTACAGGCATCAATATTCTTGCCCTTATAGTAGAGAAATCGCGCTGGACTGATACTTTGAACACTACACGTGGTTCCTGCTAAGTAAACCACCAACTAGCCTCAGTTATTACACTGTTTCGCTGATAATTTCATGCTGTGATAAACTCTTTGTTAAGGCAACTAGACCAGTGGGAGTTGAAACACAGGGAGCAACAATAAGAGGTAGTCACGGATGTGGGCGGTATTTCACTGCACACTTGAGTTGTATTCGACTATATGCAGACTCGACTGTTAAAAGAAAATAAGTCGCCTGGCAACAACTAAGCAAGGACTTGGTATGAAAACTGGTGCCATACCAGAAAATTCAATTATGAGCAAATTGTTTTATTATATCGAAGCTTAATGCAAGGACTCGACAGGAAGAATTGCCACGAATTGTTTCCGAGATTATGGTTTTATGGGGGTTTAACGCCCCAAAGCTACTCAGGCTATGAGAGACGCCGTAGTGAAGGGCTCCGGGAATTTCGACCACCGGGGGTTTTTAACGTGCACTGACATCGCACAGTACACGGGCCTCTAGAATTTCGCCTCCATCGAAATTCGACCGCCGTGGCCGGGATCGAGCCCGCGTCTTTCGGGCCAGCAGCCGAGCGCCATAACCACTCAGCCACCGCGGCGGCTCTGTTTCCGAGATTAAAACACCAGTAAAGATAACAACCGCTAACCACCACTCGCATTCAACGTGCACGGAAACCATGGTTATCCCACAGAACAAGACTATCCGAGAGAAAGCCGCCCTTATAACGCTATCCCAGTAAAATACACTTACCTTGTTTGTGCGGTTTAGGTGCTCCTAGGTGTACTATTGCTACAGACAACTAATTCTCATTTTCAAGCAAATTCATTAAAGAAACCGTTGATGGGTGACAACGTTCACTGATCAGAAACTGATCATGGTAATTTTCGATTAGGACACACTAAGGAAATGACCGCTCGCCGTGAGCTCCGAATAATATTCCTCACGGAGCTTTCACTGAACAAAAAAAAAAGTTTTCCGTTCGCACATATTTGTGAGTGAAGAAAACCGGAATGTCCACGATTTTCTCGAAGGTTTAAGGGGGAACCTTTTCCTGATTACTTTGTTTTTTCTTCTTCGTAAACATTACGAACGCCGTAGACACTCGCACCGTTCTTCCCTGGGGGCTTCAGCAAAGCGTGCAAACCAGTTGCGGGTTGCAATCGTGGGGGATTATCCTGGCGGCGCGGCGACCAACCCAAGCGTAGAAAATCCCCAAAGTCCGCTGCCTGCGCAGTGGAAAGAGATCAGGCCAACACCGCCACTAATGGCACAGCTGCCGGAGTCTGCTGCACCGGACGCAAGAAACACGGAATCCCCGGCCGCGCGGTTTCCTTTGCTTGCGGGTGGCTCGGCTGGCAGCCGCGCCGTTGCCTTGGCGTTGGGAGAGACCTGGCGCAAGGCGGACTATATCGATCCGTGTTTTCCCCGGCTGGCGATAACGATGACTGGTTGCCCCGGTGACGTCACTGCGGACACTCTGGAGTGCTACCGTGTTCAGCGCTGATTTTTTTTTTTTTTTACTACGGTGGCATTTATCCCATGTGTTACTCAGCAGGCCTGTTCATCATTGCTCGGTCTGACCTCTGTGCCTTCTATTGTTGTTGGCCTCTCTCTCTCTGGCCTGCAAACAACTCGATAACGATGACAAACTAGACGGTGCTGAAAGGAGGACTTATCTTCCGGATAGCCCGGTGTGATCAAAATGGCCTATGAGAAGCCTGGTTGTCTAACAAAGGTAATGAGCCAGGAGGGTTATTTTAGAAAAAGTTACGAGACACAAAGGAACCAGTCTGGAGAAGGAAATTTTGCCCAAGGCATGGTAAAGTGTCCGAGTTTCAACATCTTAGGCCAGCATTGGACGGTGCTGAGATTATGACGTTCTGTTTCGTAGCCAACAGTTCGCTTAATTAAACCCGAAAATGCATATTTCTGGCGCTTTTTTCTAGAAGAGCTTGTAAAAGCCAGCAATTTGAAAAAAAATTGCGGTTAAAAAAACTCAGGAAAATTCCCTTTTCGCTAAAGTTTATTCCTAAGATGTCCATAAAGAAGGAAAGCTTCCCCAATGAAAAATCACTGAATTAGGCAGTAGGGGAAGGGGTTTTGTTGCGAAAAGGATTGAAGTTATTCCAAGTCATCATCATCATCAGCATGACTTCCCTCACTGCAGGGCAAATGCCTCTTCCATGTCTCTCCAATTAACCCAGTCCTCTGCCAGCTGCAGCCACCCTATCCCTGCAAACTTCTTAATCTTATCCGCCCACCTAACTTTCTGCTGCCCCCAGCTACGCTTGCCTTCTCTTGGAATCTACTTCGTTACCCTTAAGGACTAGCGGTTGTCTTGCCTTCGAATCACATGCCCTGCCCAAGCCCATTTCTTTCTCTTGATTTCAACTAGGTTGTCATTAACCAGTGTTTCTTCCCTCACCCATTCTGCCCTCTTCCTGTCTCTTAACGTTACACCTGTCATTTTTTCTTTCCATAGCTCGCTGCACTGTCCCCATTTTTAACCAATCACAATGTAAGGTTGAAGCTGTAAATCGATGTTAAGCTGCAAGTGACTGAAAGTATTATTAAGTGAAAGAGACGACCAGTTTCATCCAGTCCTCACGTTTTGTGTCTGCTCCGGTGTGTTCCTTTGTTCGCTGGTTTTCCCATTCACTCGTTGACCGACAACCCTACTTCTTATCTCTAACATTAATGCCTCTGCGCATCATGCACAGGGAAGGAGGCGTGCAGCTTCGCTCTACCCGAATATTCGTTGTAGACGGCTCATTGGCGCCGGCCCACAATGCCAGGGACGCGTAGGACAATGACGCATCCGCTCCGGCACAGCCACGTCGGCGGACATTGACGTCACGGCGATGTCAACACACACACACAAGCACGCACCAACTCACCACGAGCGAGGTCGCAACAAGCGGCGGTGGTCGTCGGCCGACCATGCGGATCGCCGCCGCGTTCCTGGGGCGTCTGGTCACGGATGACCGGTCGCCATCAGCAGGGAGCACTTTCACCCGCGGACACACGACCTCCGGTCACCTTCCCTCTTCTCTCGCCCTCAGGCTGCGTGGCCGCCACTAGACGCTGGCATTCGCGCAACTCGACAATGACTTAACGACAACGCTGGGCGCCTGCTGCAAAGAACCAGAGAAGGATGAGGAACCGAGCTCTTAGTGCACGGCTGTCCCGTATTGGCCGTAATAGGCCAAGGTCAGTGACCTCGAGGTAGTCTCAGCATCAAAAGAGAACGTGCCAGCTCAACTAGTCACTGTTATTACCATCTCTGTTATTACCAGATCATCATCGTCATCAGCCGAGTCACGTTTAGTATCAGAGAAAGCCACTCTTACTGACCAGCAATTAGCCCGCTCCACACTCCAACCCAGGAACCGTGTCCCCAGCAAATTCTGCTAATTTCATCCCCTGTCTGATTTTCGTCATCAGCCGAGTCATGTTTAATATCAGAGGAAGCCCCTCTTAATGACCCTCTCCAGACTCCAGAGCGGGCACCGTATCCCTGCAAATTTAAAAACCTCATCCCGTGCTTGATTTTCTGCCGCCCAGGGCTGCATTTTTCTTCGCTTAAGTACATGCCCATAGACATGGGTGCTTAATTAGCACACCCGAGGAGCAGGAAAAGCAGCGATTCGCAATTAAGAGCACCGTGTCTGACATCCCTTTAAACGTTTGTCGTGTGGATACCGTGATTTAGCTGAAAAGCCTGTGGAAAATAGAGCTTAATCAGACGTATACTGAGCAACTGTATGTGAGGTTTTTGGTAAAACCCAACAAATGCGTAGCAATGAATGATCATAACTCTGCGTGTTTCAGAATCAGGGCGCCTCAGAGCTCAGTCCATGCTGTGTTAATGTAAGGACCACGGCTCCCCTAACTCAAAGGATGATCTCATATTGACACCGACTCCTCTGCAGGCCCATGAAGGATCTTCGGGAGGCCGTACGGGCAAGAAGTAGCACATCTATTGCTGTCGCTTAGTGCCGAAGGAGTTCGAAAAGGATGGAAGCGTATTTTTTTCTTATAACTAGATGGACAACCTAAAGCGAGCAGAGATACTTTGGCGTAGTTGGTACTGCAGCCCACCTATGGCAGCCCAGCTGTGGAGCAGTTCTTCGAATCCGCTAAGGAGCAAAATATCCGTCATGGTCCAATCAGAACTCAGGATGTGAATTCAAATCACCATCTGACACACGCTCTTCCGTCTCTCGGAGCAAGAATACCTGCTTCTTATTGCCGATTGAAATACGCCCTTAGACTGATAGCGCTATACCGATACGGATTTAAGAGGACGCGTTGCTGGGCTTGCTTGGTTAAGACTACGTACGGAAAATACTACTGCGCAACAGGAATGATTTGGAGACTTAAAGAGGCGGTACTAACGCTGCCCTTTTCCTTGCGTAGCTTGTGTACTTGTCTCGTTCTGTCTTTTCTCAATTAAGGACAGAGGCGTGCAGAGAGGCCTCGCTTACAGTTCTCCTTCATCTGCTTCTTCCTTCTTTCACGCTGTATGCCAGGAGACTCCCGGCGCGAACAAATAATTAACCTTTTGCGAAGGTCCAACCTCTCCGCGATGACGGCAAGACTGCAAGCCACGACAGCAAGCGAGTGCAGCACCCATCAGGAGGACACGCGTCACTTCCGCGTTCATGTCGCCGCGCGCCTCGCAGATGTTCGAAAAGCACTCAGGCACGAACTCCTCTCTAAAGCATTCGCCCGAGCGTCCCCAATGATGGTGGAGACTCCGATTTACTCGGTACTGTTCGCTTCTTGGAAGCACACGTCTTAAAACGACCCGCTCGGGCACGTGTCGTGGCGATGACCCGGGCGGTAATGCATATACGGGCTGGTTTTTCTCGCGAACCAAGTCATCAAGCGGCGACGTAAACGGCAACGACAAAACACAAAGATAAACAACGACAACAACACGATAGAGAAGTGCCACGCACGCAAATAAAGAAGAAATAGCGACTTTTTTCTTTTGCCTGTGTAAGCTTGTGGGGTTTCTTACCCCTGTGCCCGCACGCACTTCGTTACGGGTCAGACACTCGATGACCATCCTCTGGCCGCCAGGCGCTGGCCATCCGGCCGTGGCTGGCTGAGCATTGGAGGACTGCTGGTCAGAAGAGGCAAAACAAAGAAACTGACCATTCAGCCATGCAAGGCGTAAATAAACAAGAGAGGGTCAGAATACCCAATCTAATTTACGCGGAAAGCTAACCAGCGTCCCTGGGTAACAAGTGAGCCAGATAGATGGGTTCTCAATGAAGCTATGCAGAGCGTAAAGTATAGGAATAAGAAAAATTGCTCCGATGGCAAAGGAGAAAACGATGAACCCGTGATGAGGAGAAGAGAGGAGGAGAAGGAAGTAGTTTGAGTTCATCTGGAACTGGCGTTTAACTTTACCTTTACCTCCTTTGAACTCGCGTAAAATCATAGAAGACTTACGTTAAATGTCTTCCGAAAGCTCCTGACATCTTATGGAAAGCCAGCAGGCTTTCTTTCAAAGAACACCGGCAGGATTGCTGCTATCTTTGTGATGATGCGCATGGTTGTCTTCGATGCGGATGGTTGTCTTCGGATGTAAACTAAGGTCCTGAAAAATCGAGCACATCCTGGCGAAGTAGAAAGAAGGCAGCGTTATTTTACCAGGCATGGCTGTTTTTTTTTTTGGCAAAGAGCTGTGTGGTTATCAGGACAGTGATTCTGGTGTTGTCAATACACTGGGTCAAACCAGATCGATAATGGAACTGTCTGCAAAGTGTTACTCTGGCTCTATCTTTTACGTACGAAGGTTGGGGGCCATCATCGAAGATTCATCAGGTATGAAGGGTTCACACCTCACCACCGCTTGAACAACGGAGGCCCTGCTAATACACGACCACGTAGAGGTCATTAACCGTTTAAAGTATCATTTCGCACTCACTCTTTAAATGGCCGGCACTTTTCATTTTACTGCTCAGTGATCGCGAGGGAAGCTTTCAAAAGGACGAGCTTAAACCTGCTTGCAGATGAATTCAAGCTACCACAGAGACTGCAGTCGCTCATCCGTAAGACCTGAACGAACGCTCTTTCACTAGGCACTCATCACTGAGCCTCTCAACCTCGACAAATTGGAAGCGTGACGAGCTACTTTCCTATTAGCGCAAGGCATCGCACGTCTAACTCAATCGGCCCGCACACACTAAAAGCACAGGTGCCGGTCCATTATCACACGTCACGAACTCACGAACCCTTGTTCTCGAAGCGTCCCTGGAACACAGACACTCCTGTACCCATTACAAGAAGCTTGGTGGGAGGGGGGGGGGGTGTTAAGGAGGGTAGGGGGGGGGGGTGATTGATCAAAACCACGCGCACGCAGGCATAAGCGTTCGCGTTCTCGTGTACGCTTCGAGGAACGGCGTAAATGTGAAACAGTAAGTCCATCAGCATCCGATGCAAGCCCACCGGGCCGGAATGTGCTTCGCGAAATACCGGTTGCAAACGGGTGGCTTGCGCGACCCACCGACCGACCGAGCGACGCATTTGTACGAGCAGTAAGCGAAGGGACTCAAGTGCGCACCGTGCGTACGCAACCGCCGGTCGTGTAGATACGTACCGGCTTTCGGCCTCCTGGGCGACCGGTCAACCGCGAGGAGCGACTATTGCGCCACCTCCCGCCGCTCGCTGCGGGCTATAGCGGCGGCCGCACGACCCCAGGCCACATAAGACCGTGGCTTTCAGCGCGATGATGTCCAGCACCCCAGCAGCTACTAAGAGCTTTTCACTTTCTCCGCAGCGGCGCCTTTGCTACGGCTTTCTCTTTCTTTCCCCACCTCTTCTGAATTCATTCTTGTTATTTTGCTCCGAGTTGTTTCGCGTCGTTGCCCGGTTCCGGCGTGGGCAAAGCGGCGGCGGCGCACAGACAATGGGGCAGCCTTTTATGCGTGATCGGCTCGGCGGCGAAACGCCGATGGCCGTTGACCTCTTTCGACGGACCGACCGCGGTGAGGGGAGGAGAAGGCGACCTCTCTTGGAAGCGCTCCGCTGCTGCCGGAGTCGCACGACGGATCGACCAGCGCCACGGTGCCGAAACGTCCCCCAACGGCGACATTGGGCGATAAACCATGCAGCGTTGCGTGCGCATCACTGCGGTGTCGGCACCACCGCGAACATACTTTCCCTGCATTGTATTTGATTACGGTAGTTAGGATACTCCCCACTAGGCCCATGAATCAGGATACAGCACCCTGTCTATGATGTTACAAGTCCATGAATTTATGGTTTATTGCAATGATATAGATCTATAAGGTAATAACTTGTCTATGAGGTAAGCATGATGTTAGTTACTGTGACCAAAGCTGCGGTAGTGGAAGGAACTGCTCAGGACTGTTCACAACAAGCGCTGCCTCATGCATCCAGAACGTCACCGCTGTTGTGTGGCCCTTGAGATTTTTGAAAGCGTCAGTTCCGAAACCGGCATGTAGTCTATGGGCCATATTCCGGCAGCTTTAGTGGTTCAGAACAGGAAGTTAGCTGTATACCACGCTCATTCTCGAAAATAAGAACAGAAAGGCCGCAGCGCTCCCCCGTCAGCTAACCTAGAGGAACTGGCCTCAGGTCATAGCCAGGTTTAGATTCGGAATTTTCTTACTGCGATGATTAAACAACCCTGATGCGGTCCCGGTTACGCTACTCTGACAGAGTACGGGCACTCAGCCCCTGTGCAGTGTGTTTGTCTCGAAGGCTACTCTGGTCATGTGCACTAATAATTTGATCAATGAATTCTATGCCGCCCAGCAACACTGTAGGACATGTTACGGACCACAGTATAGAGCTCCGGAACAATTTCTGGGCACTACACGTCCAGTACTTACTCCGCAGCTGCTTGCAGCAAGCTGAAAATCCTGGTCCCGATATGAGGTTTGAGACTTCGTTACAGCCAATGCACATCAACAGAGGAATTTTTAAGTGCCTGTGCAGTTGGCTACTGCCTCATCGAATGTCGTATCGATAGCATATTGGCGATTGGCTTGTATGACACGCTGGCAAGAGCAGAGCTAGTGAGGAAACCCTCCTAATGACTTCGCAAGTAAGTACTGAAACTGTTGAGCGGAGCTCTCACTGATGTCGCCTCAACAGCGCTACGGTTTCCGGCTGGCCCCTTGATGCAGCTCGGCGTAACGGCAACGCGACAACCATGTAACGTTCACGCGTTAAACTAGAATATCTCTCCATTGTTCTCTTCCGGGTCGCGAGCTACATCGCTGTGCATGGCTGACATGGTCGACCATGTGGGTAGTTAGTTAACCCTGCGGTTAACCCTGCAGCGATAGAATTCAAAGCGAGCTACGAGTGCTTGAGCCAGAAGCAAGAAACCACTTCCTCTCTAAAGGGTCGTTCGGCTTGCGGAAGTGATTGAAAAAGAATTGAGGGTGAGTTGGAGGAAGTTTGAGGCGGACTCGGCGATATCACTCTCGATCCAATGACCTACGGGCCAACAACACCTGTGCGCGATCACTGCCGATCATCGTTCAATGTAGTGGTCACGCCGCATTGCAGAGCTCTGCGGGTCCAGTATGCGGTCAGGTTGGTACATTGTAATAGGCTTCGCACTGCATGGGGCGAGTGATTGCCGTGAATGCAGGAGGTTTTGTGGGTCGCGGCGGAGATGATTTACGGCGGTCGGAAGGAAGAGGGAACGTGGCTTTGATAACAATCTTGAATTAGGCGGGAACTGCGCGCAATTACGGCTTCAGTTACTCGGGCCTGTGTAATGAATGCGCAATGCATAGAGATATTGATTTTCAGTGAGAGGAGTGCTGTAGAGCTTGTCTTACGAGCTTTTAAACGAATGAGTTAAGATTCTAGGCGATTGACTGAATGAGTGAATGGATGAACGTAAACGAGTCATTGCTTACTAGTATATAGCCTACGGAAAGACTTGTGCTGAAGGAGCGCTGAAAGAATCTACATACGTAATTGTTTGGTTAGTGCGCGAATTCTTAACTTGCTGAGAACTGGCAGTAGCATGCTGCCTAATTGAAAATGAGTAATCCAGAAGCCGTTCTGTACAAGCAAAAGCTAGGAATTTGAGGTCACTCGTCCTTAACAACGCTGCAAGAAACTATCCCACGGAGAACCAAGGAATACTTTGTGCTTAATGGTGGGTTTGAAAAATTATGAGTGATACGAGGGTTTCAATGTTGGCGTGCATACTTGTCGCAGCGAAACTTGGCTTCTATAGATACACGCAATCAGACATTACACTTTAGTACCGCCCACTGTTAAGAGACCACATAAATGACCATTTCTCAATATTCCAACACGTTCTGTGTCACGTCTCAACGTTGCTGTCAGCGTTAACGGTGTTCTGTATAATCGAGGCTGAACGAGCGCATTCGGATGTTCGGAGCATTGAGACATTGCTGTGACGTAGCTCTGTAACAGGGAATTTAGCACTCGCTAATCAGCGATGCCGTTATCTCGCAAACGATCACCTATCTAGCCAGCGCGCGTCCAGCTCTGAAAGCGGACCGCGTTAGATGAAGTGTACGACTTGAAAGCGTCATCAAACGGCGCCGTTCGACGAAGCCTTTCTTGAACTAGATATTTGACACGACAGCCGCTTGTTAACGACGCCGCTTACGTCTAAACTCCTCACTTTATTTCTTATCTTTTTACGTATGTAGCCTGAGAGGATAGCCTTCGCATGTCTTCTACTGGCGATGAAGACGGTGTCGTGTCGTGTTTTGGAAGTGCTTCGCATCTTAAGCAGCGTGTTCCTGCTTTTGTCTGAGAACGTTGTGCTGTGTGGCTATCGCGAGTGTAGTCGGTGGGAGGACACCGTTACCCTTGGGGTGATGTGTGGTGCGTTCCGATGTGACTGCGCCTGAAACGATGCGGTTATGGTACGGCGGTCCGCCGTCGTGTCGACAGCCCTTACCGGGATGGATTGCGACGACTCGACGCGACAGGTAAATTTATGAAAGCATGACTTCATTTGCCAACGAGCACGAAGCGTAAAAAAGTGGCAGCACATTTTCCACTCCTTTTTTTAAGCCTAGCAGTTTTCCTCGGGGTCTGAAGGGTAGAGTTGCCGCTGCTGAATCAGGACAGGGCTAACTGACGATCAGTTGAAGAAGCGTTTGTTCTTCAATGGAGCTAGCCTTGCTGATGATGAGGATACCAGTAAGAGCTTGCCTGCAGTTATCGCAGTGAGAGATAGTAAAGGCATGATGATCTAGGCACCCGCTGAAAATACTTTTGACGCAAGTACCGTTTAACATCACGTAGCTGTTCTGACAAGACACTTTTCTAAGATTGCCTGTTGTTGATCTCGAAGTCGCAGGAATGATTTCTTGCTTTTGAAGCTGTATCAGCAGAGTGAAATGGTTAATCTCAGCTTTGAACGGATTTTAGATTAGCGTTAAAGCTAAGCGGAGGGTTAATGCTCATTATATGTAGATCTGTCTGTGGAATTGCCGGTAGCGATGCTTCGAAAATCAGGACTCTGAAAGCGCGCACATAAGTACGGTCGAATTACATAAACGACCTCGTAACCAACGCTGTCTTGTATTTTCTACCTAGTTTGTTCAAGATGCATTGCCTTCGGGTAGTGCGTGATGCGAATTTTGATTAAGGTCAGACCCGGCGCTGTGCCCCGTTTTATCGGTGTAAGCTTCGTCGTGAAGCTGTATGGATCTAGTTCCGCTGGGGTAGAATTGATGCTAGTGTCAAAGGCTTACTTGTTCCGTCGTTTTAAGCGACAGTCAAACAGGCGCCGTTAGAACAGCAGTTACCTCGTTTAAATAAAAAAATGCAGAGATGCTCAGTAGTGCGCGTAATTATACATTTATACACTTGAGATTTTTAGCTGCAGAACTGGTCTTATTCTGCGATTTGAGCACCAGCAGGCGTTTTCATGTTATGAAGCCAGTATGTCTAGAATGAGGAGAGTACACAGCTACAAGTCAGTCAGTGGCATTCAGATTTTTTGCGGTGACTGTAGGATGAGCGGTGCTGGGTGTTTATTTACTTATATATACTGCAGCCCTGAGGGCGGTGGTAGCGGGAGTGGGCATCATAAAATAAGAACCCTGTTCCCAAAATGGCAGCATCAGAAAAAGCAAATACGTCGACACACTACTGGATCAATCGAAGTACACGGCTCCTGTCAGGAAGTGAGTGCCATTCATCTGTCGTTTGCAGGAAGATATCAATAGGTTAGTTTATGTTAAAAAGAAACAATATTCAGCGAATGGCAGTTTCTTGCGAAGGTTGGTTTAGTGAACGTTAAGAAATGACAGGCGGTAAGGCGAATTCAAAGTGCAGTGTAATAACTATGGCGAATCTATGCGGCGACATTTTGAGGACTGGTGAGAGTGCGGAAGAGGGGAAAAGTTGCGGTCATAACGCCGAAAAATGGGAACAAACTGCTTGATTCTGAGCAGCTTCAAGTTAGATAATTTCGTATACCGTGCGCAGGCTGCAAGCCAAGGACGCATAACCAAGCAAAGGATGAACTACAGATTTGTACGTCACAAGTTCAGAGTCTTTAGGGGACCGGAGATAACGTACGAATCAGATATCCAAGTTTCTGCAAGACTTTGCCGCAAATTGAATCAGTGTGTACAGACCACGACATCTTAGCTATAAATGTTACTCCAAGGTACTTGAACGCCGAAAACATGTTCAGTGATGACCCAATGAAGCAACAATAATTGAAGACTGAAGGAGAAGGTTTGTTAGTGAATGTGAAGGCAACTGTTTTCTGGAATGGAAGTCTATGCACTCATCTGCCACTTACGGCATTACGCACAGAAACTTGAAAATTAGTCGCTAATGAGATTAGTGGTGTGGTCAGGTCAACATAACCGCGGCAGAAAACGAGATCTGGTCGACCTAGTTTTCTTTCTTTTTAACGTGCTCGCGGAAAGCAGGCATTGAACTAGTATAACGCATCACCGGGTCTTCCGGCTTTTAACTAAAATCCGCTGCAGTCTTGACTTTTGATCCTGTATCGTGCGCTTCTTCCACAGTTCTGCTCACAATAAGGCCGAGGTTTTCGACCACTTCAAAGTCTTGGAAAACAGCCTTCCTTGCAGCATATTCCGGGCAAGCAAACACATGGAAGATTACGTTTGATTTGCTTCGAGCATACGCTCCGTTACTCATCCATGCCACCTCGTTTCGCGCTTACGGCTGAGTGCTCACCGCAGTGGGGTTCACGCACGCTTCTTTGCGCACATGGGCCCGACTGCGTACATGGTGACGTATGCAAAACGTCAGCGCCAGAAATCGCGGAGCGGAAACCTACGCTGCTGTCTGGCGCTAGTAGCAGCAGGAGGTGTCGTCCGTTATCGCGAGGCCATCTGTCTTTTTCTGCTTTTCGAGATCAAAGATGAGTTTTGGTTTATTCTTGGGCCCCACTTGACATGCAGGGTGGATTGTCGACTGCGTTGTGCACTCATTGGCTTTCCCTTTAATGTTTGTTTTTATAGATTGAGCGTTTAGCAGATTTGTTCATTAACTCGAGAGACAGAATTTCATGATTGATGTGTTAAAAAGACTCACTGGCTCATTAGATTTTATTATGTGCCGATGCAGAGCATTGTTAACGTGTGTAGCTTTACTGAATGCTTGTTTTCGAGAAAACATGAAAAGAATACAGGAACATCATTTGGGATCACATCGACGCTTGCTCTTGACATGAAGTAGTTAAGAAACGTGATTTGTTTAAACAGATCAGATGATAACATAAAAAACATTGCTGAAAGTGCGCCACTTAAGATATCTGTCGGCTGCCAAATTCCTGCTCACATCTATCTGAGCGGCAGTGTCACTTGCAGTCAACGATATTAGAAAATTTCTCCAATCTTTGGTATTGGAGTCCTGCAGCACGCAATTAATTCTTGAATATGTTCTATACATGCATGAAGTGATTTCCTTTGAGCATACTCTTGCGTTCATTGACGTTTGCTTTGATAAACACACCCAAACGAGCCTGAATAGGCCCTTGCCTTGCGTTAATTTTAATATAAGTTTGTGGCATAATAACGAATACAAAAAATTATCAGAAGCCTTCCTCCCCGCCCCCTTTCCTCCAAATGGTAACCGGTAAAAGTTTTTGCTGAAAATATTGCAAACGACCTTTCTCTCGTAGCAAAACATAAGCAGTCATACATTGCATTGCGTGTTGGCCTTGAAGCACTCTGCGCCGCTCTTCGATGAGGCGTTTTGAGAATTCCTGTGTCTTACACACTGCGCCTAACGAAGTGGACCTTTGATTACATAATCTTCCGGATTTTATTTTTCTGCCTCAGGCACTGTAAGCTGTAGCTTTCAATAAGTAAGGAAAACACAACAGCATAACTATCGTGTTCCATGACTACAGCGCAACGAACGCTACATAGAAGAAGGAAACACGCAGGGACACAACACCTTCTGTGTCCCGTTCGTCGAGCAGTACTCACGGAATATCGTCAACAACTCACCCAACAACTTACCTTGTTAACTATCGTGCACGTTTCTATGTACAGCCCGAGCCCACTTTGCAGTAAGAGGCGCCTTCTTATTAAAAGGCCGCAAATTCCGCCATGGTGAAGGTAGATCGGCGTATACAACGAAACCACGGTTATAACGTTGAAGTCTCAGTGCCTCGTCTAACTTCTTTAAACCGAAGCTTAAAATGTCAATGGGTAGAAATGTTTAGCACAGCGATGATGTACTAGCGCGGCCGTATACCGTTTAAGCCATGTGTTTAGTGCGCATGCGCAATCGATGATGAGCGCCCTCTCCTGGCTTTTCAGGGCACCAGATAGGGCAACGAGTTACCATCCGGCTTTGCTTAAAGGGAAGCTGAAGCACTTTTCGAAAAAATTGAGTTCCATGCGGCTTCTTTTAGTTTTTAGTCCGCTGAAAAAGAGTATCGCATTCGAAAAGGGCGGAAATAAACGCAAAAAAGCTGTTTTTTTTTTGGAATAAAACGGGCACCAGCGTCTCAGGGCGCCGAGCGAACGCCGCTTATGGCCGGGATCGTCGTGACGTCATCTACGGGGATCTCCGGCCAGCACCGACTGTGTTGCTGCGTAGCGCGTTGCTTCAGCTGGCTTGAGAACTGCGTTTTGCAAATTATGGATCCGTCGTTCACCAAAGCGCGGGCCGAAAAGCAGCAAGCAAAGCAGGACGGCCGGCAGACCACCCGTGAATGGCGTCACTTCCGCCAGTTCCGTCCCCCCATTCGGCGCTTCCGGAAGCGAAGAAGGCGTGTCGGCGGCGGGTTTTTAACAAGCGATTGCGGCTTATTTTGCGAGCAGAATCGAGAAAAAATTTACACACATGATTTTCAAAGTCCCTTGTTCCCAACCACAGCGTTTCATGCAATTTGAAAACCGTTTCAGCTTCCCTTAAGCTCGTAGTATTTTGAAAGTTTCGTGCACACTTCACTTATGCATTCGGCTTGTTCCCAATAGTAGCTCATCTCCGTCTCTCTTTCTGTCTCAATTGCAGCAACTAGTGCTCTCGCTTCCCGGAGGACTGCCGGCCATGCCCGCGCGAAGGCGCCGTGGCGTTGCCGGCAATCGGGCGAGCGGCGGAGCCGGCGGGGGAAGCGGAAAAGCCGGCACAGGCGGCGGCGGAGGTGGCCTGTGCTCCTGCTTCTCCTCGGGTCCGGACGAGCCGCCTGAGATCACCTACCACGTGGTCGAGAACGGCGTGGTCACCATGGCCCCGCCCCCTCTGCTCACGCCCACCCACCCGATGCCGGACGAGGCCGAGCTCAACGCCAAGTTCGCCGAGCTGGTGGTCAGTAGCCAGTTTGGCGAAGTTTCATCTGGTCGGGTAGCATGGTGGAAGCGATACACCACAACACTGGTTCTTTTGGAGCAGCTAAATGACACCACACAGTATCAACAAGACTGGTTGGCTAGTTATTAGGGAAGGAAAGGCACTTGAACTGCCTCACCCCGGAGGACGAAGTAACAAATACATGTTAGTAATGCCACAGACTTTGGGCAACATAGAGACGAACTGATAAAGAAACATAAAGCAAAGAAAGAAGTTGCTATAGTGGGATACAACTCAAGAGCGAAACGGCATTTCCCCTTCAAACGAACCCCTTTCAGCTAATCGCGTTGGCCCGATTTTCATGACCCTGATTACACTTAAGCAGCTTACATCAGCTTTCGCCATCTGACCGCTTCCCAGAGAGCATTGCGCGCGAAGAAATTTATGCACAAGCGAAATGCTGTTGCTCTTTTCGGATTTTCAATTTATCGGCTCCCAGGGGGGGAGCGGCTCAAGCATGACTGCGGTATTTAGTCAAATGTGCACTGTAATTTGTTATCTTAATAGCTAGTCTCGAGAGACCGTTCTAGGCCCTAATAATTATTTAACCTCAGCCACTATAAGCGAAGATGCAGCCAAGAAAGAAAAGGTCGATTAGTTAACGTGTGCACCGTACATCGCCTATGCCATGACGAATCGTCTTGACTACTACGCTTACAAATGTCGGGGACTTTATTTTAATTTGTGCCTTAACGTTTAGAGTTTCATGCTCCGCGGAACGTGAATGCGAGCTAGATTGCAGCAGCATCTTTGAAAAGCCACTGGTTTTGACCGGTTCAGGGAATACGTTTTTTTAATGTATTGTGTTTTTCAGGACGAACTTGACCTCACTGCGGCCAAGAAAGAGGTGATGTTCAACCTACCACCGGAAAAGAAGTGGCAGCTGTACCTGAGTAAAAAGACGGTAAGGAGTTTCACTGTACTACTTCTGCTTCAGAGTCTTTACAGCAGTTCGCGAAATTAGCCGTCTATCAAGCAAGTACTGTCAGTGAGGACCCATCAGTGTGGTGTCGGGAGTGACCTCAACCGGTTACCTAATATTCATCACGAACGTGGCGTCTGAAAGGCAACTGACTTGCCCTAGAACTCAATGATTCCCAAGGAAATGCTAATCAGCTGTCTTGGGTGTCCGGAGCACTACACTTGTTGCCTCTAACATGCTTCTCTCTATTTTCGGAACGCGCAAGTTTAACAAACAGACTGTAGCTATGCCAGTCCCAACAAGCATCCTGAATCAGAGATGCCAAGTGAGTTTATAACTTTATCTCGACTCGATGAAAACGTGCACACTTGGTGGCATACTGCGAATGCGGGCTTTCAGGGCATTGCAAACTAGCATAATTGCATGAAACTTGTCTATATGTGGGCCGTTTCTTGTCCGCTCTTTTATATTTTTCTCGAACCCTTACGTCCTCGGTGCAATGAATTAACTACCGCGTGGAGAATTTGTTCTAAACCATGTTCCTTCCCGGCGCAAGGAATGCTAACGGCAACTACAGCTTGGTTGCGTTCGATGGAAGTCTGTATTGAACGAATTCGAACATCTCGTAATTTTTACCACACACACACGCACCAGAAATTATTTGTGATGCCTAATCTATTGCAGGAGCAGCGTGACACGACATCATCCCATTTCCCGGACTACTACATCGAACGAGTCAACGCGATGTCCATGGTAAACTGCGCACTTTTTCAGCCTGCTTTTTCAATTCATAGTGCATGCCCAGCCGTGTATAGACGTCTGAAACTGATCTTAGCTGAACGCTTTTGTTTGTTGAGGATAGCAAAAAATGCTAGTAAAAAGATCAAAGTTTGTAATGCCGCATTGAAAGGTAGATGGGAAGCAGCTGACACTATACTTCTTGCTTGTATACAAACTACACTTCACAATAATCACTTGCGTATTAACAAAACATGTTCTTAGGCACAATTTCTGGATATCATAGCACTACTGTTGCTGCAGTGTTTTTGCACTAAGTCTGTATAGGGCTGTTCACGTGTTCTGTCTTCCTGCAAGACAAAGGAAAAGAACCTCTGCGGAAACTATCGGTTTTTACTGACGGAAGCATAGTTTCATCAAGACGATGATTGATTCCTTGCATACTACAAAATGACAGGAACTGTTTGTTGGTTTTCTCTAACCAGAGGATTGAGAATTTCGCTGTTCGCAAAGGCATAAAATGGGGACGATATTAGTGCATGAGATTGCTTAACTCAGAGGAGCACGAGTTTATTTTATGCTCTAGTCGCGTATTAGGTATTTAAGATTGAAATTTTTTTGTCGAACGATTCCGATCAAGGTGTGGTCAACTAAAGACGTAGCAAATATAATTTCTTGCACTCCAATGGGATCGCGCCTGTACGTACAGCAGCATCATTGTTGAAAATAAACAAACTGCATGCTTCTTGTCATAAAAAATTAAGGAACAAAAAAGTAATCGGTGGCTTCTTTACTTTTTGCGAATATATTTGACCGAGTTCCTTCAATTAGAGCACGTTTGAGGTTGCTAATATTGCTATGCGGGAGTGCGAACTCACTTGACAATTTTTAAAATTTCCACACCTCACTTCATATTGAAACAAAATAACCACACTGTAGTTGCATCGCACAAAGGAATTCTTATCATTCTGAACATGCTCTAAAACGTTCACATTGACAATTTTGTGCTGAAGGTAACAATAAAAAAGTTTTCTAATTTATCTGTCAATTAGGTCAGAAACGTTAAAAATTTACTGATCCGCTCATGACGATTGCTTGCACCCGTGCACTAGTAAAATCGTCATAGAGCGTGCCATCATTTAAAACTTGGCAGTACTTGGTCGAAAGAGGCTGTATGACATTGTTGCAGACATGCGTTAACTTATGCTTCTGCTTTCATTCCAGTTGCTGTTTCCACGCGAAGAGGAGGAAGTCAACACACGTGCCAAACTTCTGGACAACCTGAAAACTGCTCTGCGGACACAACCAAACAGGTGAAGTTTCATATTAGCGCGAAGAAGTAAAAAAACAAACCAACAAAAGTGTTGCTAACATTACGAACTTTATTTAGGCAAAGGAAACCTTGGTCACGGTACACTGATGCTGTTTTTAATCACTAATTGTTTTGATATAGTGAACAGTTTTACTCGCAACAGACAAGAATGACTTCATGTAGGTGTAAAAACCAGTTTTTTTTTGAGGCTCAGCAGGAGCAGCTCATAATTTGCGATGCTACGCTGCCCATAAACACTTGAATTGGAACCATGTATTCCTTGATGAGTGCTCCATAAGGTGTACTTGCTGTGATTTCGCCGTGTCTCTTAAAAAGCGCCTCACAACCGCTGCGGTGGCTCAGTGGTTATGGCACTCGATAGCTGGCCCAGAAGACGCGGGTTCGATCCCGGCCGCGGCGGTCGCATTTTGATGGAGGCGAAAAGCTTGAGGCCCGTGGGCTGTGCGATGTCCGTGCACTTTAAAGAACCCTAGATGGTTAAAGAGCCCTCCGCTACGACGTCCCTCATAGCCTCAGTCACTTTGGGATGTTAAACCCTATAAAAAAAAAATGTCTCACACATTCACGTTGCAGCGATGCGTGTGTGTTACACTATAGCTGTCACTATATTTTGCGAACACGGCGAAGGAAAGTATGCAGGGTTTTTCAACTCGATAAAATGTTCTGTAATGAACGACCTTTCAGAAAATGAGTGGGGGAGCTTGTACGGCGGAGAAGAATCCAGAGATCCCATTTTGATAAGAACTGACATGAATGGAACGTGTTGTGTTATGTTTTGAGTGGTTGTCGTAGCACATCAGCTCATAGTGCAACTTAAAAGCAAGCATGTTTCACTAATGGCTCACAACAAAAGAACTAATCGCACCATACCTTTTCGGTCGGCAATGGTCACCAAATATTTTCTGTTAAAGCTTTTTGAGGAATTTCAAAAATCCGCAATTTTTCAGTAACTCATCTCAGCGTAATGAGTTTTGGAATATGCAGTGTTTGTCAGCATGATCATAACAAAGCGAACAGTGTGTTCGTGTCGTCAGCATGTGCGAATGACATGCTGCGTTGTGGTCGTTTTGGCTGGTATTTATTCTGTAATTTTACTAATGCGTCGCGTGTCTCTCTTTGCAGCTTTGTCACGCGCTTCCTAGACCAAGATGGCCTGATCTGCCTTTTGAATTTTCTCGTCGGCATGGACTACAACACGGCTCAAAGTCCCATCCACACCTCCCTCATCGGCTGCGTCAAGGCGCTCATGAACAACTCGGTATGAGCACACCACTCCGTCCCCAAGATTTGTTAACTGTACGGCGTTTTAAGTCAAGGAGCACACGAGTGTGCTTCGATCATGCTTGGCTTCTCGAAATACCTCTATTTGTTTTAGCTTTGACAGAAGCAACAAATATGGTACCCCACTTAATTATTTATTTTTAAAACTCAGGGATGAATCCCTTCGCTATGACCAGTGCTGTTTAGCTCGGATCTTGTGAGTTTTGAGCAGCTTCACAGGGTACACATCAAATTTAGATTGATTTCTGCAGAGCCATTTCCTAAGCAACTAATATTCTACGCAACTCGTGCGCTAAGTGGTCTGGAAGCCATAGAAGTCTTCCTAGTCGTGAAAAAACGTCTACCTGTCAGGAGGTCAAAATTATTTGCACTTACCTGTACTTGCTCCTGTCAGTTGGCAGCCGCGACCAACTCCTGCCAGAAACTTCCAACGAGGCAGCGCGACGAGCATGCAGCTTTCATCCTTTTTTGATCAACTGACATGACAGAGACCACTCAACTACGCCGGCCAAGTTCTCGAGGCATACAATGACAGCTTTCTTTTTTTCTGTCCGGCGAATGTCCCCTAACAGTTTTGGTTTTGAGAGAAAGACACCAAGAAGAAAATAGCAGCAAGGAAAAAGCAAAAAATAGCAATTATACCGATACCTATCCAAAAACTGTCCAGGCACTTACTCTGTCAGTCTCATTCATTGCATGCTTTATTCGTAGGAGTTTAAGTAAAAATCAAAACGAAGACAGTGGGTGCCAGTTCGAACATGGCACACGTTAGGTCATGTAAAATATTGGTTCAGAAATAATCAGTTGATCGCAGATGAACTTCATAAGTATGTGTACTGAACGAGATCTGAGCACCAGTGCACAGGAAGGAAATGGCTGATAACCATTCTCGGTGTGAATAATAATAATAATAATAATAATAATTGGTTTTTGGAGAAAGGAAATGGCGCAGTATCTGTCTCATATATCGTTGGACACCTGAACCGCGCCGTAGTGCTGACCACAGTTCCAGTGGTTTTTCTTAAAAAAATTACGTTCGAACAGGCGGTAGTGCTATTGATTCTGACTTATATTTAAACCATATGCACATATTTCAATTCATAATTTCTATTCAACTGAGTTAATGAATAAACGCACTAGTGGTTTGATTTGATTTGATTTGATCTTTCCACTAACAATGCTAAGTGGCCATAGCGGTGGAGTGAAAGGCGTGATTCCGGTGCTTCTCGCTTTTGAATGTGAGACAATGTTGAGCCACGGATAATATTTGTGCCTTCTAACAGTTGTGGCGACGGCCATAGATTAGAGAAATTGCGACTTCTGGATCATTTCGGTCAGTGTAGGAGTGTTATTTCCATCATATTTTTGGGGAGCATCTGGCTAACAGCTGCCAGGTCTAAACATGACAATCGTCACTCATCTCTCCTTTCCTGACCAGCAGTGTTTTGATATTATCTCCAGCACACTCTGGGAAGTTAAATTTGGAAGTGCACCCGTGAACAAAACAGACACCGTTAAAAGCGTGATTCTGGTACTTCGAGCTTTTGAATGTGAGACAGTGTTAACCCACGGATAACATTTGTGCCTTCTAACAGTTGTGGCGACGGGCATAGGTTAGAGAAATTGCGACTTCTGAATCATTTCAGTCAGAGTAGGAGTGTTATTTACATCATATTTTTGGGGAGAATCTGACTAACAGCTGCCAGGCCTAAACGTGACAAGAGTCACTCATCCCTCCTTTCCTGACCAGCAGTGTTTTGATATCTCCAGCACACTCTGGGAAGTGAAATTTGGAAGTGCACCCGTGAGCAAAACAGACACTGTTCCCATACTGAGGTACATTATATCGGTGGTGAATGCATGAATTGTTGCCAGAGGCCTTATTGAGAAAGTTTTATGCACTGTAAAACATCTATAACATAATGAGTGTGGTTGGAGAGCATATGGAGTTTGCAATGGATAAGGGAAGCCAGGTCACCACGTTTACCTGCGGCTGTACCGACGTATAACGGCAGTACCGAAGCCTGCTCAAAGAACTCTGCAGCTGACCAAGCACAGGTTCCATAGTTAGTTCTTCTCTTCAAACTGCAGAATGGCCGGGCTCACGTGTTGGCGCACCCGACAGCTATCAACACCATCGCCCAGAGCCTAAGCACGGAGAACATCAAGACCAAGATCGCCGTGCTTGAGATCCTTGGCGCCATGTGCCTGGTACCAGGAGGCCACCGGAAGGTACTGGAGGCTATGCTGCACTTCCAGAAGCACGCCTACGAGCGCACCCGCTTCCAGGTGAGCTTGCACTCGTGTCTATCCGTACAGTATTTTCCACCTGGATTCGAGGCGTGGGACTAGTAATTTTTTTGCGGAGTGGTCTTCATGTGCTTTTATTTTTGGAAGAGAACTGCGCATATTCAGAAATAGTGGCTAATATTTTGGATTGGGCAATATGTCCTACAGAAATGTTTACACTGAATGACTTTGAATAATCTGTATGGAAAACGGGCGTGACTAGTTATCGGGTTTTAAAACGGTATCTGTGCTATTAGGAAGACAAATTTGGATAGGCGCCAGGAACAAGTCACCCTTATTTTTAGCCTCCATACCTTTAAATTTTCTACACACCAAAGTGCAAACATGTGATCTTGAGACTTGCGAAAACCTGGCCCTCTGACTTCTCCCTGACGAATTGAAAAGATCACAAGCATTTCATGAAACACAGGGACAGTTCCGAACATTTTTGGTCATTTTCTGTATCAGCAAAGTTGTCTAGTACGCGCACTAGGGGCTGTTCGTGACCACCCTTCCTAACGCTTCCTTTTGTCGTTCACAGACCGTGCTCAACGACCTGGACCGGAGCACGGGCGTATACAGAGATGAGGTGAACCTGAAGACGGCCATCATGTCATTCGTGAACGCCATCCTCAACTACGGTCCGGGCCAGGAACACCTCGAGTTCCGGCTGCACCTTCGCTACGAGTTCCTCATGCTCGGCATCCAGCCCATCATCGAGAAGCTCAGGGGACACGAGAACGCCACGCTCGACAGGTTGGTCGGGGCGAGCACGTGATATACCAGGCGTACTATCGGGGTCGAAAGTCTCCAGGAAGTCCCAGAAAGCAGAATGGGCATGCAGGTGCTATGTTTTGCCAATACGAACGTCATGTCACTACCACACGTTTGAGGGGGTGATCTCGGCTTTTACCTTCATAGATGTGATCTCGAGCTGCAGGCTAACAAAAGAGCTACCAGTTTCTGTTGCATCTCACACACACTTAAAACCTCGGTTTGCATGCAAGAGAAGAAACATGGAACCATAGAAATATAGATGCGGACACAATACACGGACACAATACACGAATAATATACACGGACACAATACACGGACACAATACATGGACACAATACATGGACAAAATGCACGGACACAATGCACGGACACAATGCACGGACACCATGCACGGACACCATGCACGGACACCATACACGGACACCATACACGGACACGATACACGAACACGATACACGGACACGATACACGGACACGATACACGGACACGATACACGGACACGATACACGGACACGATACACGGACACAATACACGGATAAAATACACGCACGGACGCCGTACAGGGGCAAATTACACCGATACAATGCGGACACAATACATTCCTAAGATTAAGGTTAAGCTCAAGATATCATTCACAGTGTTTGCGTTCGCAAGTAAGGCAGGAGGAGGCAATGCTTTCTAAAGGAAGTGGACAGGTTTGCTGGCATAGTTCACTTACACACTGTTTTGCAAGAAGGCATAAGTAGAAGACTAGTGCCTAAGGTGAAATATGGAGAAAGCCATTGCTGTCACTTAATTCCACTGGCATATTCCATAAGTTATCCGAATGTATGAAACAGCAGCTGGTTACTGGAAGGGACAATAAAGTTGAGGCGCCTAACGATTAGGATTTAATGAAAATGTTGAAAAAAAAACAGGCTGTCGTGACCAAGAAATACGCGTCCAAGGTTAAAAGTTACTATTCAAGACAAATAACAGAGAAGGACACTAAGTACTACATTGAATACTTTGGTATAAAATCAAAACGAGGTGAATTCCAAATTTTCTTATAACAGATCGAATAACCTTCCATTGAATTCGTCAAAGGAATCCACTAGTACATGCTGAAAGTTATTCTAAAGGATACGAATATGCTTTTAAGTTTTCGAATACATTTAGAATATATGGTGCAAATTTTCATTAAGTCCTGCCGTGGTTTTGTTCAACGACTGTTTCAAAAACGTCCCACTCAGACGTCGCAGAGAATGCGGCCGCGATAACTCTGCTCGGTATGGAATGCCCAGCGCCGAAACGTGGTCACTTCGTGTGGTGACGTTCATAATGCTCGTTCATGACCTCCAAAGTTAAGCGACGGGCGTGACTGAGCCAGGTGTAATAAACCCTGTCCTAATGTTCGAACTAAGAGGCCGTGCCTTATACGTAGCTTCAGTCCATCTTATATACTAAGACGTGGTGCTAGTTTATCGGTTGTAATAAGTACCAAAAGGTAATTTCTCTACAAATGAAATGACCGTCATTAAGTTCACACACTCACTTCATTTTGCGTAATCCTTACCGAAGATCAATGTTGTGCCTTTTGACAGCTACAACTGTAACTACATAATTTATAGCTCGTTACCGCAGCACCGCCGCTATCACTTCAGTGTCTCGCCCGATTAATCTTTTTGAAGGATTAATCGCTAGTTGTGCAAATATTTGAGAAAAATTTTTTCGCGTTTCATCTGGCTCTGCTACTATTCGATTCGTATTTATTCAGTTTTGGCTACATTATTTGAATTCGTTTCTATAGGATAGCAATGGTATTCGTGCTCAATTCGGTTTTGAGAATGTGCTATTTGCATACCACTAAACTAGATTTTGGCAGCAAATGGAATGCGTTGTTTGACAGTTGGCATTGGCATCAGAGAGCCGCCGCGGTGGCTCAGTGGTTATGGCACTCGGCTGCTGACCCAAAAGACGCAGGTACGATCTCGGCCGTGGCGATCGAATTTCGATGTAGGCAAAATTATAGGGACCCGTGTGCTGTGCGACTTCAGTGCACGTTAAGAACCCCAGGTGGTTGAGATTTCTGGAGCCCTTCACTACGGCGTCCCTCATAGCCTGCGTCCCTTTGGGACGTTAAACCTCAGAAACCAAACCAAACCAGTTGGCACCAGAAAAATGATACGGCTAAATGTGTGTAAAGATACGGCGAAAAAGAGAACAAGAGCAGCAGAGAGACACCGACAGTCACTGATTGCGCATTTTTCCTTCAAGCCATTTGCTTTCATTTCACTTTCAGGCATCTCGACATCTTTGACATGGTCCGGATCGAAGACGAAAAAGAGCTGGCAAGGAAGTTCGACATGGTGAGTTAAGTCTTTGTGATAGTAAACCGAAAATATGGCATATTTGAAGTCCATGCCTCATTAACAAAGCATTGATATCGACAGAGGTGGTATCTCACTTCAACTGAGGGCTGCCGATTACTTTTTTTTTCACCAGGCGCACGTCGACACAAAGAGTTGTACAGCGATGGTCGAAGCCATCAAAAAGAAGCTTTCCATGACTCCAGCTTATCCGCACTTCCTCTCCCTGCTTCATCATGCACTACTCATACCATGTAAGCTTTATGGTTTTCTATACTAAATTGTCATCTGATTTATTGTTTTACCATAACCCTTAGGTTTCTGCTTTACTGGTGGTTTGCTAACGTAGGTGTGTACAGCTGCAGTACAAGTATCATTAATGAACAACTGTTTGCGCTGCTTTGCTCCATGGATCTGAGGTTCAGGATTGAAGATGTAAGCAGAAGAGAACTAGTATTTAACTGGAGGGGAACTAGGATAGAATCATTGTAGAAGTAATTCTTGGTCTCTTTGGCTGTGAAACATAAACAACTGCCGTAAAACCTGTAAAAATTGAATTTGTATAAATGGACAATGAAGAATTTTGGACCACTAGTAGACGTCACAGTTTAAACCAGCGCCCTATTTCATGTCGAATATCGTTTAATTTATTTTTTTTGTTCTCCAGATATTGGAGGCTCCGCAGAACACTGGATACTGTTTGACCGGATCATTCAACAAATTGTCATCCAGGGAGAAAACGGAGAGAACTATGACCTTGCGCCCATTGAAATTAACGTGAAGAAAATACTCAAGGAGTAAGTATTCTTAATGTAGAAATATTGACGACTTTTCACTGCCCAATGATGCGAACATGTCTGCACATATATGTTAGTGTAAATACAAAAATCATTATTCATTTATCCTAGTTCTGAGAATCCTAACTTTATGTTACGTTTAATCAATGAAATATTGTCTCTGTGTGTGACCATACAATCCTCAGAAATAGGAGCCACACACAGGAATGTTGAAGTCTGTACTTCGCATTAGTTCTCATTAGCTTTAGTAGGAGTTCAATTAGAGACATGCCTCATTTTTGAGTGAGCTTTAACAGAACAAACTTCACCCGACTGAATGCCGTCATGGGTCTAAATGAGTCAAAGGCGAAATACTGACCTTGCGTTCTAGCTTTGGACATGCGCAAACGCTGGAAGTGAACGGGTATTTTCTGCAATGAAAAATGCTTGTGCCGTAATAGGTCCACCATATGGATTATGGTGAAGCTGGATGGTTGACCTGTAAATACATCTTTACTTCACTACATATCACTATGGAGCAACTAAAACGCTAGAAATTATTTTCATTTTTATTATTTCTTGTCTGAATGATTGTTTAAAAAGTTCAAAAATTTATTTCATTATAATTATTTTTTATTTGAAGATAACAGTTTTCAGTTCTGTATGGCATTTCTTGAGCCACAGTATACCCATTTTCTTTGCAACTCAATAAATCAATAATAATGATTTCTTCATTAAAAAAGTGGAATACGACGGCATCACAAAAGATGACACATACATCCTAGAAATTCTGCCACCTTTTCGAGATCTTCATGTCCAACCTGGTACAGCATTTAGCGGCATCTGAACGACCCGCTAGAAAGCTACATTTCACATTCTTTAAGAGCTACAGGTGGTAAATATGTCATTACTAAGAACATTCCCATTATGCCCCAAACTTACATACGCCTTCTTCTTGCCTGAGGTGTCTGTTCAAATTTAATTTCAAAGAGTGAATTACAAAGTATATGTCACTATCCATTTTTATGGTCGCTTATCACTACAGTAAGGTCACATTGAACAAACAGCGTGGTGTAACCTTTAAAAGCAAAAAATAAGCACTGTGAATTAGAGATAAGCTCGAATAGACGATATCACAATGCAAGCAAAATGGAACAAAAACCAACCCCAGCAACATATTGCAATGAGGAGAGTAACGGATGGCCTTTTGGGGTAACAGAGTGGGCTCCAAAGGCAGCATCTTTGAGACACCCAGGAATTATTCCTTGATGAAGAGAAGAGATTAGGAGTCTTTCGAGGTAGGGTGGTTGCAAATAACTTGAGACAAGGACCATTGAGGAGCGCTTATAGAGGCGTGGTATTCCGGCTGATGATGATGAATTTGAAACTTGAAATGTGCGTGAACTTCTACTGTAAAGCCTACCTTTGTACGAATCAAAAAGTGAGTTGACTTGAGGATTTTACCCTTGTCACGACCTTGACTATAATGTCCCTATCTCCATCAGGCTTGCCACTGAAGAGGAGCTGCGAATTGCCAAAGAGAATGCGGAGAGGTTCGAGAAGGAGAACATTGATCTGGCCACGCAAATCGTCAAGAAGGAACAAGAACTAGAACAGAGTGTACAGGAAAAGGTGAGCGGCATTCAAATTTTGTCTCAGTGACGGACCTTCAAGCGAATTGAACACAGTGTGTCTCACTAAACGGACAGGTGATACTTTACTTGCGCAAAGAAAGCGCAAGACAGAATTCCGAGAAGGTTATTTATAAACCATAAAAAGTAGAGGCACTAGCCCCGCAGCTTAAAATTTTGGCATGCATTTAAGAACGGTTTTCTTGGACATCACCATGAAGCGCCATTTATCGGTCGCCAGGAACAATCATTGCTTAACTCAGTGGGGATATTATAACTATAGTGAAAACTACTATTATCACTATATTGTACCTATATTATTACTATGGAGAAAATTATAAAGGTGGGAACTTGTTTATTTTGATGGTTATGCCCTGCTCTTACATGCTGCAAAGCTTGGCTTGTAACATGGTTCCAGCGCTAATACTAATTATTTCTGAGAAGCATAAATAATCGGCGGGATGCGTACTTTTGACCAAAGGTTTAATATTTCCGGCTGATTTTAAATGTCCAGCGCAGTGCGGTACAGGGTGGCATACGCGTAAACTGTAAGCGTTTGAGCAAGTTTCATGAGCGCGTCTTCTGCACAGAACTCACTTGGAGGACACCACACACTCTGTAGAAAGTGTGTAATAATCAGAAAAGCTAAGCATTTTGTGGCAACGGGTGACAAAAAGGAAATGACCACTCTTACAGGAGGACCTTCAGACAGCGTTGGCAAAGACAAAGGACAAGTTGGAACGCGAGACAGTGAGTCACCTGGAGGACAAGCAAAGGATCGAGGAACTGGAGTACCGAATAAGGGAAATGACTCAAAAGGTACGTGCTTTACTTCTCACCTAAATTCGAGGCTTTTAACTAGCTTTTTTGAAGTTGAGAAGATATAAAAAGCATGCTGGGATGAGCAAAGAAAAACATTAAAAAATAGAATCCTGTGATAGGAAGAACTACCTGACATACACTAATAACGTGCATTTGGCGCAAGGACACTTTGCGGACGCTCTCAAATTAGGGACGCCTGTTTGCCGATATCCTTAAAAACGAGCCTACATAACAATTTTGTCCTAGCAGTACTCAGCTATGGAGCACTGGCATGCGCGTTAATGAAGCAGCATGAAATAGAGAACGGACATTGCAGTGCATTGCGGAAACGAAAATGGCAGGGTTAGCTTTAGGAGACAGAAAGAACACGAAACAGATAACAAACTCAAATTGTCGGTATTCTAAATTGAATCGGGAAAACGAAAATTACTTTGATCTGGCATGTAATAGGCGAAAAAATAACTTGTGGCTTTTTGGTTTGGCGGCCACTATGGTTTGGTTCAAAAACGCGGGCCCATTATTAATGGGTCAACTTTCCACGAACCATATATTGTTTGAAAATTTCCGGCGTTATATTTATTACAATTAAAAGGTGTAATGTATGGAGGAGCTATTTACTATTTACAAAGCAACCACGAAGCCACTGAGCCACCACGGCGGTTCTTTCCTGTATTGAGAAGAGTCCAGTTATGAATAATTGTTACAGTGGTTACTCAGTGTAAAGCTGTCGTTGACTGAATTTTCCGAGCTGGGAATTATGAACAAAATATTGGCTCTAAAGATCTCCCTCTTGGTTCTGTCGCTTCGCTGGATTACATTATTAGTTGCAATTCTGTTCACAGGCTCTTCTTTAACACGGTAACTAAGAGAAGATCACTGATGACCTCTGATGGTGACGGAGTCGATTGCAAGAGCAGGAAATTTTAGCAGCGGGCCCGGCAGGGATCGGGAAGTTTTGCAGAGAAATGGAAACCGCAGCTTGCACAGAAAAGGGTTAACTGAAGGCGAAGAAGAGAGGCCTCCGTAGTGCAGTGGACATAGTACCTAGGCTGGTGAAGATGAAGAATCCAACACATTGTCACCAGCCTAACTACGTCCTGAGGTATGATTTTTACAATTTTCTTGCCTGTGCAGTTGGACTCCGAGAGGCGGGAGCGAAGCCACGTTGCGAGCACTCTGAGGAATGGTCTGCCGGAGGATTCTCGACTGTCGCTCCACAGAGGGAGCCTCCCTGCTGGACCGCTGCCTGCGATTGGCTCGCTGAACACGCCGCCTCCGCCTCCTCCACCGATGCCTTCGATGGGTGGACCGCCGGCACCTCCGCCACTGCCTGGTAGGTGAGAGTAAACTGGGAGGAAACTCCTTTTTTCTCGGAGTTACAAGCTCTGAGATTGGGCATGAGGTATATTTCTCTTCAAGTTCCGGCTTTGAAACGGACTTTTTTTTAAAGGCGAGAGCTGTTACGGGGACCCCACTTTGAGTGGTCGTGTAATTTAAGCCTATTGTAGTTGTAGAACTCCGCAAACAAAGTCAAGAGTCAGGGTAATCCAAAAGAGAGATGAAGAATAGAAAGAAGCAGAGAAAGAAGAATAGAGAAAGAATAAGGAGGAGAAAATGGAGTGACATCAGGGCTACTGCCAAATGTTTTAAATAAACCCCAGTCTAGTCTAGCCAGACCCTTTGTCTGCTTATCCTCCTGTTAAGAAAAAAAAATTAAGGAGACACCAAAAGTGCTAAGTGCAAAGAATACAGTTCGTACACAAAAAAAAATGTATTAGGACGAGTAAGATTTTGAAGCTAAGCTTTTGAGCACAGGAACATATTCGATGAATTTTCGAATAAATTAGCTTGCAGAATTTTGAATGATATGCACTAGTGCCGCGATATTGAAGTAAATAAAAGCAGGTACTAGTTCCCTGGGACTTGCGCCTAGAAGGAAAGAACGTTTAGTATATGTTGCTCGTCATTACGCTTCTGGAATTGGGGAGAAGTACAGGAGATATCGCACCTTAAGGAGATAATATAGGAAACATTTAAGGCGGCTTTGCGCCATAACGCACGACTCGATAATGTCTTCGGCGTAATACTGGTTTTGCGGAGAATCTTAATTTCAGAATGTTGCTCGTTCCACTCAATGCGATATTCAGGTGATCCCAGCTACGGTTTTCATCCATATGAGCAGTTTTTCTTCGATTTTCTGGTCAGAGAGCTGTTTTTATAGTTATCATCGCGGCATTAGTTTCAAGAAGTGAAAAATATTAGCGCAAAATTACGAAACAATTTAAGAAAAAAACGTCGACCATGTGCTGCCTTCGTACAATTTCTTAACTGGGTTATTATTTTTGAAAGTTCTGACTACACCGGGAGCGACAGTACCTCGCAGCTCCTTAAAGAAGGTGTTCCTGATTAGGACGCATATGCCGTCTACATTTGCTATCGCTTAGTGGGTGGTAACTGAGGAAGGGAAATGTCTCAGTTATTTTTTATCTTTACACATTTACAGCCGCACTGTGTTATTCGATAATGCCTAACTAATGCTCCGGATTTTGGAAATGTCACACATTGCACAGATTCAAAAATATCTCGAACACGCGATTTATGACGGCGAGAGTGCCAGGGCTCAACAAGTGTGGCGAAAAGCGTATCAAGATCTCTTGTCTCGTACTGAAAACTTAAGAAAAAAAAACTCTTTCTGTTTTCCAAGGAATGGGCATGGCACCTCCACCGCCACCGTGCTTGCCACAGATGTCGCGGACGCCCAAGATAAAGAACATTCCTCAGCCGACGAACCCTCTCAAATCTTTCAACTGGGCAAAGTTGCCAGAGGTAAGCAGCTCAGCTTTTACTACTAGTCTTGAATATTTTCACAATTTGCGTGTTAACTTCAAAAGACGATTCCAGTGCCGTCGTTTTGGAATCACCGCATTGCATGACTAGAGCTAGGTTACTGCGCATAGGGCCAGCACAATAGTAATTTTTCATCAATAATAGCATGACTGCAGCCAAAATAAACTGCTTTGAATGGCACTGGTTATACAGTGTTTTCCAGGTTTCAGTGTCGGACTGGACAAAGGACGCAAGAAATTCCCAACACTATGCGGCTGTCCCTTATAAAAACTATCCCTTACTAGACTGTCCCTTACTAGAAAGTCTATAGACTTCTTGTAGCTTCCATTGACTTCTTTAGATATTTATTTCTCTCCCTTCATAGACTATAGACTGTCTGTAGACAAGTCTGCTGAAAGTTTACGGCCATAAATTTATAATTGTCTATAGGATTTGTATTGACTTTAGACTATTCTCTATGGTTTGTCTATAGAGAGTCTATAGACTTTATGGACAGTAGTCTGTGGACATTTTATAGATGGTGAAGTTTTTGCAAGGGGTGCCATGTTATCATGCCGCCTAAGCGTTATGTCGTGTTGTTCTTTGAGAGAAAAGAGCACGTTGTATATAGTTTGTGGCTTCTGCACTCTAAACAGAAAGAAGTAAGAAGGACGTAAGCAGTCCTTTAGCGCAATACCTTTTATAAGGGAATGCGCTATTACATAGCTTAGTCCATTTTTACTCCATATGGGCGTATTTGTGTTAAGAGTGTGGAGCGGTATTTTGTTAAGGTTAATTTCGTTTTTTCTTCATTTGGCTGTGACGTAATTCAAGGCGCAAGTAACGTGAGGTATTGATGCCAATAATCAATCAACGACATGGCCGGTTGGCTAGTGACGCCACCGCTAGCAACCCTACTGCCACTGATATCAGTCCGGCTAATACACATGGATTATACTCCTCCAACTCGACGCACAACCTCCAGCCGGTTTGTTTTTTGCCGAGACGGCATTAGCGCTGATAAATTTCGTCAGGTCTGTCTAACGCGTCGCTGTGCTCAGTAGGTCCGACAGTTCGCGTAGGTCCGAAAGTTCGATATGGATGCGGGATGCTTTAATGCAAGTAAGCGGCGCTATGCATGGGCCTGTTTCTGCCACCACCATACTGACGTCTTCTCTCACGGTCTGCATCACCGGAAGTTAGCGAGAAATGGCAGAGAATCGAAAGAAGTGAGAATAGTTACGTAGTGTGTCCCGTGGGTTGATAATAATTACTAATATATAGAAGTGAGTGAAGAGTAGGGCATAGCCTCATAGGTCACGAGAAAAACAAAGGAGATTCGTAATGCCATGCTAAGTTGGACTGTGGTTTAATTATCGTCTTACCTTGCAGACTAGGGTTGACGGCACTGTGTGGACGGAGTTGGACGACACAAAGCTGTACAAGGACATCGACCTGGCCGATATTGACAGAACGTTCTCAGCATACCAGAAACAGCAAGGGTGCGGGGTACGTATCTTAGTCTGATCGCAAATGCAGAACTGTTTTCTCTATCGGCGTTTGAAACAGCAGCACAAGCTCTCAAGGTTATAATCCTGCCACTGAGCCAAAGGGTGTAGGTTTGATTCCTCTGCTTAAACTACAATTATCGGTTGGAAATGCGGAACCGCAATGAAACAGGTCCACTGTAGTCTCCACTGCAGTTTCCTAATTAACCGCAATTTTTTATATCTGGTAGCACATTCGAAGGTATTGGCAAGAAGTTCAGTAAATTTAATTTTTGGACCAATGCTTTTAGTTTAGCAGCGTCCTGTATGTGACCTCATTATTTTTTCTTGGTCACAATAAGCGCGAGTTTGTTTGAGCACGTTTGCACGGAGGTACGAGATTGTTTACAGAAGGACAGTTCACGATATAATTTACTCACAAAACTAAGCTCGTGTGCGGTCGCAAGCGCCTAAATCTCCGATGATCTGGACTATTAGCGAAAATGTCCACGGAATATTGGAAGCTCTTTGTCTTGTTTAAAGTAACCACAACCGGGAGATGCGGTCATTCCCAGTGGGCATTAAACCTCCCTTGGACGTCCTGTGGACGTCCATGATGTCTGCAGCGCGTCTGCAGGACGTAAAGGAAGGTTCAGTGCCCATTGGGTTTTGACCGGCGACTGCCGCTCACGCACAAGGCTATCGGTACCGCCGATTTTTTTTTCGCACTTTGTTTGCCGGCAGTTACATTTTTTTCGTAGGTGCGCTCACCTCCAGACCAGACTGCCATCATGGCCTCAACCCAGTTTTCGGTGTTTTCATGGTCTGCCTCGATTAGTGGCTATTTATTTATTTAAGTTCACAAACACATTTGAGGCAGACTGCAAGAATTATGTAGATGTGTATAATGCAAGAGTGCTGAAACATTTCAGGTCCCAGCGTTATCAATCATTCATAGCACAAATAATACTTCTTGTTTCAGCTGAAAAAAATGCAGAAAATGCTTTTCTAAAGTGGTTCATTAAATGCGACCTGACTTTTCACAGCCAGCACCGATGGGTGAAAAGTGTGATTTTCCTCAGCATTAATGAAACGGAGCTGCTACAACAAGTAAACTCAAATGGTGCTACCTTTTATTCTGGAAAAGACTGCAACGCATACTTTGATCGCGAACGAGATATCGTGGGAGGCTTATCTCGACGCCATCCCATTTAATCAAGCCATGGCTACTTAAAGTCCAAGCACAAAACGAGAGGGGCGTCAATAGAGTAGAACAATTAAAGGAGTGATAGTAACAGAGCGGCACGTAACAAGACAGGACTAAAGGAGGAACATAGAACGACACGAGTGCTGCTCTATTATTATGGATCATCAACTCGCCCAACAAGCAACACTTCCAGGAGTGATTACTAACCTTTTCCGCGACATTGTCTTTGAGGCTAACGAAAAAGGTCCAGCTTAAGTTAAGGACAACGCAGCGAACCACGGAAAGAAAAATGATAGATGTAACGTTTAGAGACCGGGGGGGGGGGGCAGAGTGGGTGAGAGAACAAACGCGTGTTAATGACATTCTAGTCGAAACCAAGAGGAAGAAATAGGCTTTGGCAGAACATGTAATGCTAATGCAAGATAACCACTGTTCCTTAAGGGTAACTGAGTGGATTCCATAAGAAGGCAAGCGTAGCAGAGGGCGGCAGAAGGTTAGATGGATGGATGAGATTAAGAAGTTCGCAGGCATAGGGTGGGTGCAGCTCGCAAAGAACAGGGTTACTTGGAGAGACATGGGAGAGGCAATGCTCTGCAGTGGGTGTAATCAGGTTGAAGATGATGATGATGATGTCGTTGATTGTAGGCCTAAGGCTAACGAGGTTTTCGCTTCCCTCATTCCCTCAGACCAACGGCTCGCTGGAGGACATCCCCGCCCTTACGAGCCGAAGCCCTCGGGTCCGGGAGCTCTCGCTCATCGATGGCCGCCGGGCCCAGAACTGCACCATCCTGCTGTCCAAGCTGAGGCTTACTAACGACGAGATTTGCCGGGCCATCCTCTCCATGGATTCCAAGGACCAGCTGCCCAAGGACATGGTGGAACAGGTGTGCCCGACACATTTCTACGATTTGCACCCGTTTTAAGACGCGGGACGCTTTATCCCGCTATTTCCTCTATTCAGTAACGAGTACTGCTTTCAAGGCGCACGAGACGCGTTGCGAACCTAAATGAAAAATGGTAACTGGGCAACTTGGAAGGGACGAGAGCTAATACCATGACAAACACAGCGCTGACTCACGACTGATAATTTTTACTGTAGTCAAGCAATAAATATATATGAGGGGAGAAAAAAAACTCACAGGACGGTTACAACTATGCAACGCGAGATTCAGCAATAGCTGTTGACGCGTTGAGTCACGTGACCACTGCTGTTAGTAGCCACGGGATGCACCCCGGCACTGGCAGGCGGCTTTTCCAAACAGAGGCACCCGTAGGCTTATACGACACAGGTTGACCGGCGAAACCGGTGGGGGCTAACGCATCAACTGGTTACGCCGACGGCGACGAGCAAGCCAGGGACGGGTGCCTAACAGCTATCGCTGGAAACAAATGAGAAGCAAAGCATTACATCGTAGGTTTAAAAACATAATTCAGTCAAAATACGCCACACTGCCTCTTACTCGTTGAGGTATGCCATTTCCTGACTCGATAGCATGTTTCGAATAGAGGTTTTAAACTAGCTTATAATCCTCTGGTAGTGCAGGAATGAAGATTTATAACTAACAATTTCTTGGAGTCGTTCACATGTTGGATGCGTTTCGATAATGTCCCTAGCTGTTGGTTTTAATTTTACTTTGAAATGCACTCATGCTCGAGCGCAAGTGTCTGCTGTATGTATAATAAAGAAAAATAATCTAAATATTGATTAGAAGGCTTTGATATGGCAAAAAAAAAACATGCCATTAGAAATTTTTGAACTTCTGAAGCATAATTTGTTTCTCTTTTGTTATGCGAAGGGTTGTTACATCAGCGCTTCAGATTGACGTAGTCGTCCTGAGCATGGATAGGTTTTGTAGTTTCCTTCCGGGAAACGTACGAAAACAGCAAACTGTGTATGTGATCGACCTGCCCTGTTTTGATGGCCTGGCACTTACGGCGCACAAGTCTTCTAGCGCAGAGGGTGGGTACGCAAAGAAACTGACTCTAGCGTCTTAATAACGAATCTTTAGAGCTCTCAGTCTCTTATGCATCTAGTTATTTTTCTTGGAATAAATTTTCGCAAAGTGCGCGGTTTTTCTAAATCATATTCTGCTGTTTGGTTACGAGTGTCGAATGGTTACGGTGACTTTGCTGCAGTTGTGATTGTGCTGAACTCGCAGTATCAGCATAACAGGCGCAGAAAATAAGCTTACGACCGCTCCCACATTACCGCAGGCTATTTGGTAAAAATGGCACATAAAGGACCTGGCAAGGAGCTCAGGCAAGATAGTGGGAGGGAGTGGGAGATAGTTTAGGGTTTTGTTTTGGACGTAGTAGGAGGAGCTTGTGCAGCAGACTGATTACCTAGTTCTTACCAAACTTACGTTCAAAAGAAGGGAGAATGTATTATGATTGACTAGATCGATAAGCAAGCCTATTTTCTCTACAAGAAGAGCAAGAAATGGTCTTGGGCAGGGCATGTAATGCGAAGGAAAGATAACCGCTGGCCCTTAAGGGGAACGGAGTGGATTCCAAGAGAAGGCAAGCGTAGCAGGGGTGGCAAAAAGTTAGGTGGGTGGATGCGATTACGAAGTTTGCGAGGATAGGGTGGCCGCCGCTGGCACAGGACAGGGTTAATTGGAGAGACATGGGAAAGGCCTTTGTCCTGCACTTGGCGTAGTTAGGGTGATGATGATGATGATGATGATGATGATGATTTTTCTCCAACAGTTACTAAAGTTCCTTCCAAGCCCTGAAGAGAAAGCGTTGTTGGAAGAGCACAGTAGTGAGATGGAAAGCATGGCAAAGGCGGACAGATTTCTCTACGAAATCAGCAGGTGAGCAACGCAGGAATGTTCAGTGTTCAACCAACTGTTTACTTTTAATAGTAAGTGTGCAAATCCTTTTCTATGGTTAGTGCTGCTAGTTGAATGGTCCTGGATGAAAGTGGCTGATTGTTTTTTGGTATAATCAGATATACATATATTTCACCTCATTTCTTTTCATCATTTAAAATCTATCGGTGTCGTTTTGCAAACGCAGGATCATATTTCTGACTAGGGCGCAACTGGACGAATACACATGACTACATTTCCAGACCAGCCTAAAATTATTTCCTTCACGGAGTAATATATCGTTAATAATCTCTTGAAGTTTTGTTGTAATTACTAGTTACTCGTTTCTCGCAGCTTTGTTACTTCATCGTTATAGGGCTCGTGTTTGATTTAGAGCGTCGCTTCACGGGCGTGTTGCCGTATTCGCATTACGCAACTAGATTGTTCGCGAGCAATCGTGACTGTGCACGCGTATTTATACAATATTTAGCACGGCTCTTGATGACGCAGACTTGCCTATAAAGTTGTGCGTCATTTTAGAGCGCAGCCGGAAATGGAAGTCAGTCAGATTACAACGACTTCAAAAGCAGTTGTCGCGATCATAACTGCCGGGAGTGTGTCTTTTTTTGGCAATACGTACGTCACCAATTAGTTTTCTTTGAATAATTTACCTGCATTTCTTCCTGCCTTCGCAGGTTAATACCAGCTTCATCGTCATTCGAAAATAAGGTTCGCTCAAGCTTGATCTGGTTTTCATCTTTTTCTAGAATTATCCACTACGAGCAACGACTGAGGACACTTTACTACAAGAAGAAGTTCCAGGAAAGGGTGTCTGACTGCAAGCCCAAGATTGTAGGTGAGTTATGCTTGTGGTTTTCCAGCCAGGCCTAGCAAGTGGGACTCCATGACACCTGTATACTTCCATGAAATATTCGCCCAAGCTTTGAAGGCAGCATATATAAAAAGAAAGACCTTCTTTGTCCGACAGTTTTCTTTGGTGATCAGAACTGAAATTTTTAACGGTTGAGCATACTTTTACTCACGAACACACGCAAACACATTTTTTTTTTCACTGCTGTCGGCTGATTTTCAGAAGGCTTCGTACATTGTTTGTATTTCTCGGGGGGGAATCAACGCGAGTTGAAAACTGGTCCACAACCAGAACTAGGCAGGAACAAACAAACATGTTGTTTCAGTTCAGTTCCCTCACTTTCATTACCCATTTCGCTCTCGGCGTATGAATTTCTTATCACAAGTAGCAGTGGACTGAGTGACCACAACACTTGTTACTTTACAGTGACCACCTTTCTGGTGCGCTATGGAAGCAGTCTCAAAATTTGCTGTTTATGCTTTTGAATGGGTGCATATCTGGAATAGTTTTCATATAAAGGCCGGGACAGTAGTGTTTTGTTGCTTTTCATCAAGGCTTCTTGTAGGCGTTTAAGGGTAGCAGTGGCGCTTATCTCAAGGCACCTGGCATCTCAACCGCATACAGCTGTTCACTCGGCAGCGCGACTCCTCTGATATTCGCTCCAGTCACTATAAACGAGCTAAAAGAAACGGTGTCAAGCCTTAAATCTCCCTCTCGAGATTCAGTATTTATAATAGAAAAATTAATCTCTTACGCAAAGTAAAATGACATGAATGCGGCTTATTGTAAACACATGCTTGTACAATAATAGCATGGCGTAATAAAAGCAATAATATTGTCACACTGATAAACAGCAAAACGAGCAGGCTGGATCATTGTCTAGCTCGCGAACTGGTTCTTGCTCCCGCATTCAGATGCGCGCGCAAAGGACACAGCAGTGCGCCGAACATTACAAGTTCTATTCGAAGATTTCTTTTTCGACTCTTGCTTCTGTTTTCTTGTTACCTTAAATTCCAGCTGTCTTAAGTTCCCCGGCTCTTCCTGACCTGGCACTTTGTTCACTTCGAATGCATAGTTTATAGGCAATCTCTGAGATAATGTTCTTTAGAATGCAAATTTCAAGATATATGTGGCACAAAATACATACGTACTTCATTGAATCAAAAGCGGCGCGTCTCTCTCTTGAGCGGTCCCAGTTCTACAGATTAAGCATGCATCACGAGGTTGTGCGGCTTGTGATGCGAATTGATGCAGAGTGGTGATTCGGGCATTAATGGATTACAGGGAACGATAGCACGAACACAAGAGAATCTTAGTCTTAGACGTTTTGGAGGGCTAGTTGGTTCGGAAGCTGGTTTCAACCCTTGTGTGAATGCTTTCAACACGTGAACAGTCCTCTGGATTGATGTGACTTCACAAATTCGTCCGATATCTCAGCGCTCATGTGAATCCACCTTAAAAGATGAACAAACACGAGGTGATACACACGGGGCAGCCCTGTGTATCCTGTCGTATTTCATCGCCCTTTCGTGCTTGTCACCGTTCGCATTGTGCGCCGCATGGTGCTTGTAATGCCTGTTATATGTCACAACCAGATACTTCGTTTAATCAGTGAAGATTAGAGTTCATTATTCTTTTTTCCGGTTCAGATGGCTACACCTTGGTTACCATGCAATGACGTGATTGCACTTATTCAGATATGTAACAAAATATGTTTGAAACGAAAACTAACTCGGAATTGGCTGAATCACTTGCATTCATTTACTTCCTCAGGAATGTTTTTTAGAGGTACATGGCGGATTTTTAAATAATTTTATATTTAACTTCGAGGTATCTAGTTTTTTTAATTATGTCATATGAGAGGGCCAGCATTTTAACTGAAAACCTTCGATTTTGTTTCTCCGAGGCGTTGGAAATACTGTAGTGATATGAGTGACGTCATTAAGCCATCTTCGTTTGCCTTCGCGGCATAGCTAACAATGCTTTAGGCGCAAATGCTCAAAATTTTCTTCCTCAGAACGCCGCGAAAGACCGGTGGGCTGCACACTGCCACGTGCCTTCGAAGTATTGATAGATGTAGAGAGTTCTAGTACTAAGCCCAATCCTTATTTGTCCTAGCTATGTCTTGGTATCTCTGGCGGTTAGCAAATCGTGGAAGCGCGCCAACTGACCCAGAGTTGGGTTCTAGCATCGATGTATCGGCTATTGGAAGTGTGTGAAAACAATGCTGTGAAGGTTGTAAGGTTGTAAAGACATTCAGCTTTGATTTGTAGTCAAACGAGTTTAGCAAGAAAATGTTTTATTCCGGTATGGAGTTCTCTGTATCGGTGTTAGTAGTGCTGAGAATCTGTTCTAAATAAACTGCCAAACAGAAAACCTATAAAAACTTGTAGGGGTGTGCGAATATTGAAATTTTTGAATACGAATCGAATACGAATATGAAGAACAAATGGTTTTGAATGTCGAATCGAATATCGAATATCTTCTGCTCAATACAAAAAAAAATCAGAAAACGATGAGCAAGTAAACGTTGTTGCCCTTATTTTTTTTCAAAATAGTGTATGGTCTTTGCAACTAAAATAAACAAAACTAGACTGCCTCAGTACCATATAAAAAACATGATGTGCACATAAATGTATACTACTTGAATAGACAGCATAACAGTATCCAAACTACAGTAAGGTCATGCAAAACAATACCCATACAATGACAAGACTGGCAACAAAAAATAACACGATGACTATTAAACCTCATTCATTAGGAGTTCAAGGAACCGGAAGAAATGCCCGGTTCATCCGAAGACCTCTGTTAATAAATCTGCCCCCCCCCCCCTCCCCCGAAACAAAATGCTGCCGAAATTGCTGAAGATGCAGTAAGGCCTTATGAGGCGTCTCCATCGCGCTAACACCTGCAAGCCCGTAACGAGCCACCCGTCTTGGTGTGCTGGAAGAACGACACAAATGCAAGCAAGGGGCCGGGGAACACACACTGACGTCGGAGCGGCGAGGTGGTTTATAAAAACGAAAAAGAAATAGGCCGCGCGGAACTGGGATTGGACTATCAGCGAATGCGCGGGCCGACGTTTGAAGTTGCCGCGGGGCAGCGGTGAAGCTCAGAAACCGAAACTACGCAGCCAGGCTATTCTTTTGCCTAGCGACAGAGGCTTTCCAATTGTTGCCACGCCTGCCGTTACGCCCGCTAAAGAGGTGTGCAGGTTACAATGCACCATGCAGTAGGCGAGATTTTAACAGGATCGCTTGCCCTATTGTGACTACTCGACGCGCCCTTTCAGGAGGCTCCCGCAGCATTCCGCAAGCCGTCTTTCCCGCATAGCGTAGTTTACAAAACGGGATGTCAGCAGTCACCCTTGGAGAGTTATGAATGCGGCAGGACGCATTCTTCGGATGTGGGCATTAAATATGTAACATATTACCGAAAAATAAAAAAAGCGCGATTTCGCGTTGCGATTGCTCGAAGCGGGCCGTCGGCCATCTTGTTAGCAGCCTGGGTGATTTGTGAGAAAGCCCACTCGGGAAAAATCTCACGAGGTGACGCCTTGCGGCGTCGGGGTGCGGACGGTCCGCGTGATAAACGGCGGAGAAGGAAGGGGATAGGACCTCTGTATTGTTTTCCTGGAATTTTTAGCTCGATTATCGGCTAATTTGCCCAGATATTGTGGTTTTGTCACGGTCGAATTTATGAAAGTATGCGCAGTATACGATCGCTGGCGAGTAGTCGGGAATTTTCGAATATTCGGAAATTCACAAATATCATTTTCGAATACGAATACGAATCGAATATCAAATATATTCGATTCGTATTCGAAATTTTGAATATTCGCACACCCCTAATAAAAAGGCTTATCTAGTTGCTTTTTTGCCCAATTCCTTGCATAAAAGGATCAGAAATGGTAACTTAAGCTGACATTTGGAGGTAACATGCTCTGAAACATAAAAAAAGATTGCCGTATAGTATGTGGTGCAGTCAAACCTCGTTATAACGACATGGTTTATAACGAAATATCGGAAATAACGAAGGAATAATGATTCTCTTTGGAAGCTAGGTCAACACGGGCTTTAACGAAGCTACAGCTATAACGAAGTAATCAACGTGCCCCTTCAACTTCGTTATAACGAGTATCAACTGTATTCGCAAAAGACGTGTGATGCGGTCACTGCCTAAACCCTTGTGTTATAGCCACGTGCCTGACATATGAATGTCGAAATTAAATGGCAATGATGTCGAGCAATACGGTCTTTTCTTATTCCAGCCGTCCTGGAAGCATCGAAGGAAGTACAGCGCAGCAAACGTCTCAAGAAGCTGCTCGAAGTTGTGTTGGCGTTCGGGAACTACATGAATCGCGGTCAACGCGGGAATGCAGTCGGTTTCAAGCTGTCCAGCCTGAACCACCTGGCCGACACCAAGTCCAGCACGAACCGAAACTTCACCCTGCTGCACTACCTAATCGAGACCCTGGAAAAGAAGGTGCGCTTGGGTGCTGTAGGCTTCGGGGATGACGGGGGTTACGTTTAGGCTAGTCGTATTGAATGCTGCCACATCTGTCTGGCGCTTATTTGGTTATTTCGGCCTGACAGACACACTTTATTCTGGACGAACATGAAGTTGTGGGACCTATGTTTTAAAAATGCTTTGGCCCACAAAACCAGCAGTCAAGACAACTAATAAATGTGTGCTTTTGCTGATGAGGATTTTCAAATTTTAAAGAAATTAATAGCCTTTCCTTGTTTTGTTGTGCTTGTTGGAGCCATCTCGCTTCGCACCGGACATTTAATTTCCATACGTGTTTGAAAGAACAAAGTACACGAATTAGGTAGGGCTTAAAGAGAAGCTGCGTAGGTTTTAAAATTCTAGGAGATTAAAAGGGCCGAATGGGGGGGGGGGGCTAAAGATTGCGAAATCTTTTATGGCTAGCGTTTCAAGTGGTGGCGTAATCGTCGATTGAAACTGCGACGGCTTTCGAGGCATCTGCGCAATGCACAGCGCTAAGCCGGTGGCGCACGACGACGTCACATACGGTGTCAGTACATTTCCAATGTGGAAGCACTTCCTTATAAGGTAAAATATCAACGCCACCGAAGGCAAAGCCCTCGGAGCTTTGTTTGATGGTATGCAACAACACTCAGCAGGGCTTGGGCAAAGACAGAGGTAATTTCAAATCTTCCCGTCCATGACGTCATCACCCAGCTCCTTCACTGTTTATTTTTTAGTGCTGTGAGGAGAACCATGAGCTCTTGTCGGCGGTTACGGCACCACGTTAAAAGCTGGCGCAAAAAAGAAAAACTTACCGTGCTTAACCTACAGCCTATATAGGTTTAAATCATTGAGTATTGCGGGATTCTCAAAAAGTGGAGCAGTTGACCAATAAAGGCAGCGGGATCTCTTTAAATAAGTTTTTGCTATTAGCAAAAAATAATCAGCTAATTCTGCATCGCTATTTAACGCGAGAAAACTGCCCTGAAATTCATACTGCGAGGCGGCAGCAGAACTCTTCAAACCAGTGTATTAGGCAGCTTAAAACCGTCTTCATTTTTTTATTTGTGAAAATCTTGAGTGACAATAAGGTGGCCGCTTGTATTTGCAGTTCAAGGATACCTTGAAACTGGAGGAAGACATTCCCCACGTCAAGAAAGCAGCAAAAGTCAAGTAAGTAAAGAGGGTTTTCTTTTATTGATCTTGAAGGTGTTGAGAGAATAATTTACTTTGTTTTTAACGTGCTTTATCAATAAAGGAGGGAATTTTTACAGTATTGAAGTGTGAAAAAAATCGTTGTACTGAGCTTTCAAATTTTCACCGTCCATCGCGGCAGAAAACAAACCAGTATTGCGGAGGTACACGTGATGCTTCAGCATTACAACTACTTAAAATATTAGTTTTCAATGTCAATCAAGCGCTCTTGCTTCCGTTTGCTTTGGAAATATTTTTATATTTTCCTGCTTATAACTTTCTGCCCTTACCAGAGCGATATTTCTATATTAACAAAACTATTTCTGGTGGCGTGAAATGAAAAAAATTCCCACCGCTTTCTATCGCAGCTTGGGCGAGCTGGAAAGGGAGATCAGAGACCTGAAGACCGGCCTGAGCGAGGTTCAGAAAGAGCTCGACTACCTGCGAGGGCAGCCCGCCCAGCCGGGTGACAAGTTCGTCCTCGTGATGAAGGAGTTCATCACCGGTGCCACCTACAAGTTCTCCGAGCTTGAGGACAGTTTCCTTGACATGAAGTCAAGGGTGAGCAAGACGCGACTTTGCTTCCTACATCTTATACCGCCATTGCAAACTTGACGCAGTACTGGTGTTCTTCTTGCCCCGCCGCGGTGGCTCAGTGGTTAGGGCGCTCGACTACTGATCCGGAGTTCCCGGGTTCGAACCTGACCGCGGCGGCTGCGTTTTTATGGAGGAAAAACGCTAAGGCGCCCGTGTGCTGTGCGATGTCAGTGCACGTTAAAGATCCCCAGGTGGTCGAAATTATTCCGGAGCCCTCCACTACGGCACCTATTCTTCCTTTCTTCTTTCACTCCCTCCTTTATCCCTTCCCTTACGGCGCGGTTCAGGTGTCCAAAGATATATGAGACAGATACTGCGCCATTTCCCTTCCCCCAAAACCAATTATATTATATAAAGCAAAAGCATTACTAGGCTATGTCGACAAGGTCGTGTCCGCAAAACGTATTCGCAGCAGTTGTGAGGAACTTAGAAGAGTTAGCGCCAAACGAATGACTGTAATCGAAAGAGGATGATTTGAGGATGCTGCGCAAAAAAACATGTCGATAGAGGATTAGGTAATTAATTAGAGCCAAAAATGTCCAAAAAATGTCCAAAAAGGCCTCTACAGAGACTGCAAACACTGCAGCAAACATAGAAAGGAAAATGTTTGCAAAGTTAGTGGACATTAAGAAGCAGTTGGCGTAAACTCTTATGACCGGCGTAACAGTGCGATACAGGCGATAATAAGGGCGTTTCCAGGCTTCGTCGTAGAAGCACAATCAATCGTCACAGTACTGCACAAACCGAATTTCGAAACATAGTTATCAAACCCAAGCCAAAGCCAAGTACGTGGACAGGATACGTAATGAGCAGAGATGACAACCCGTTGTCTGTAAAGGTCAGAATGGACTACATGGGTAGCGATGAATAGGTTAACGTAATCTGCAATGCAAGAAAGTGACATGGAGTGATGAAAGTGTACAGTTTGGTGGAATAACGTGGCTGTGGTTGACAAAGAACAGGAAATGTTGAAGGTTCTTATGCTACCGTTGTCCTACACTCATTCTACGGGAGTAATCGTAGACTACCTGCATATTAAGCGTTACTTTTTCCTGTTGCTTCAAGCTGTGCTTCAGAGCATGCTTGTATCAAACGTGGTGCCCGGAAACCATCCTCAAAGTGCAGGCTTTCAAAATCTGTGCGGCTTCCTAGTGATGGGGATGAACTCTGGACACGGTCTGAAGCACTGACGTAATTCTCTCTCGCAGCGCTGCCAGCAGTCTTCCTACTTTCTCGCTTTGTTATCAGGAGCAGCGACCAGCCAAGCGTAGTGCGAGGGTGATAAGGTCGGAAACAGAGCGGAACATTTGGAAGGGCCATACGTGGTCTTGAGCTGTGTTGTGTGCCCTGCGTGTAAACGACTTCTAACGTAAGTGGTGCACATAATAGCAAAGGCGAGGCGTCAGGTTCGAAGTCTGTGCTGGCTGGCTGCTTCATCGAAAAAAAAAAAACTTTAGGTAGAATGTGTGCATTTTATTACAATTATACTAGTCGACGTAGCAGAACAGTAGATGAGTAGGTAAAGTTAAGCAAGTGGGTGTTCTTTGTGAGTGCGGATTAAAAGCTGCATCACTAAGCGAGAAGGTGCGCTTATGGTTTTCATATCCTTGAAGTTTTGCAATCGTTTCGTTGTTTCCTGTTCGCGCATCAATTTTTTTGCAGTCAGCGAAAAGAAACATTCATTAGTGAGGAGCCACAGAATGACATGAGGCAGCTATATGACTTTTTCACGCTATTTCACATCACTGAGTTGTCACTCATAGAATTGATCATGCTGAGGTCCTTACCGGTACTCGTGCAAGTGAGCTAACAAAAAAAAATGAGCAAATAGCAAGGTAAGGGAGCATTCATGAGCAGCTCTTAGTGGGAGTGCGGTAACTCCGCTTTAGTGTTACGCATTGGCCATCAATAAATTTTCCCGTTACTGCGTATAAACATAACTGCATCGACATTCAGACTAGCCTGTTTAAAGAGCTTCTATTGAAGCCAGTCTGAGCACAGCTTTTGTGACCTTACCCAATTGATTTCTGACGCCGTGATTCTTTGCATAATTAGAACGTATTGAAAGCGCGTGACGGTTGTTTCTCCAGCTTTTGGTGTTGGCTGACCGTCCTATTGTTTTGTTTGCTTCCTGTCTTGCAGTACGAGAAGACAGTGCGGCGCTTTGGCGAAGACCCTGCGCAGGTGCCCCCCGACGAGTTCTTCAGCATCTTCGACTCGTTCCTGGCATCGTTCAACGAGGCCAAGAACGACAACGAAAACTTCAGGCGGAAGAAAGAAGACGAGGAGCGCCGCAGCAGGCAGGAAGCCGAGGCGAGTCCCTTGTGAAGACACTGTTCGTAGGACGCGCATCTTGGCGATATTTAGGGCAACACTGCAAGGCATAGACAGGACGCCACACACGGGACACGCAGCAACGCTATGTATGTCCTGTCTTCCCTGTCTCGCCCGGGCTTTTAGCGAACTGCTCTCCGCCCGAAAATCAGTTCCTACCAGCAATGGAATCGACATTGTTTGCACACATATTTCAAGCCAGAACATCATTACAACCTGGCACCTCGCCATTGAGGCCGTGCATGGAGAGGTAGCCTCGGGTATATTGTCTTTTGTGCTTCAGGGCTTATTTTAAACCTCCGGTGCCCTTTCCTTTTACACTGTGATCAGATGTACAATGAGATGAAGGATTTCTGATGAATAATTCTCGACCACACTCTCACTAACGCATAATATAGACATGCCTCGCCGACAGTCAGCAAACGCTGACATCGCTAAACACAACGCGAGACCGAAACAGAAAGCTTCTGAGGCCATTGACTGACTACCTAGCCTTTCAGAAATCAATATGCTTTCCGGATCAGGATGGCCGACAGCACTTCTTGTGAAAGCTGTGTCTGCGAATAGACAATCCGTCATAACCTGTGTGAATATCCTGTCTTTGTGAACGAAAGACGTAAGCAGCGTTGTGCTCTGGACCGCCTTGATCCTCGCCCTTTCACAGAGGACAAGATCCTCGGTCCGTGAACACAACAGTCGGCTGCCATCAATGCTGACAAGGCACTGCTTTTTTTTTTACGAAAAACTGCCTTGATTGAGGGATTGTGATTGTGTTTCCAGTTGCTTCTGTCTTCTCTTTTTAATCCTCTCATTTCCTTCCCCAGTGCAGGGTAGCCAATCGGAAGCCTTTCTGGTTAACATCCCTGCCTTCCCCCCCTCTCGTTATCTATATAACGCTCAGCTCCTGACTTGTGATCATATCACTTGCGAGCCCTGAACTCCTAGAACCCTGACTCGATTTTTTATCTGTGAGAGATTTTTTTCGAGGGATTCAGAAATAGAACCGAGGAAGACAATGTCAAAGAACGTAATGCTTCATCCTTGGTAACTTGCTCATTTCAGTTGGGTAAACTGTTGCTTTCTGTTATGTCTTACAGAAGCGGGAGCGCAAGGACAGCACCCTGCGTGGCCTGGCCGCACTTCGTGCCAACGGCTCGGCGACGCTCAACGGTTCACTGAACAGTCTCAAGGGTGGACCCGGAACTCTGAACGGTGGAGGAACCACAGACAAAGGGGAATTCGACGACCTCATATCGGCACTGCGTACGGGTGACGTCTTCGGCGACGAGTTCTCCAAGACGCGCCGTAACCGACGCCGCGGCAGCAGTCCGGCATCCAACAACGCCGCAACCCTGCTGGCCGAGAACGGACACCATGTGGTGGTCAATGGGTCGGCCGTGCATGACGTCTCACGGGACCGTATCATACCGCGGAAACTAAAGTCATGAGGCCTAGTCTCGCAGTCCGGTCTTATGTGCATGGAGGTCACCTTTGATTCATCTTGCCTCTGATGTCCGGAAACAAAAAAAGACACGACGCGGAATCGCTGAGTTTGTCAAAGAATACCATTGGCACGTACGGGTAAAGATGTGCGGGGTTTTGTGTGTTGGCAGTTATTTCGAGCTTTTGCGAAGTTAAGAGACTTTTTCTCGTAGCTCTTCTACATTCTCATTATGCTTGCGGCACACTAAAATCCCCTTCCTCTACAACCTCGCGTCCCTCACGGACAAGTTATGGGAAACTCTGTTTTGCAAGAGTGTTCTGAACGAAGTCTGTATGCCTCTGCTAAAGGAGGCAATAGTCTTTTTCCCGGATTATTTAAAGGAGGGTTTAAATTTAGACGAACAAGGTTATTGGCAGTCTGGAAGGAACAATGGCGGGGCATCGGGAAGATGAGTTCATTAGTGAAAGCACATTATGTAGCTGGTGCACATGTTTCATCCCGTGTTTGATATCATGACCATAGTCTTTGATGCTCTCTGAATCAGAGCAGCAAGCTTGCTGAAACGTGGAAGAAAGCATCACTCCCTATGCAGGCATCATTCGTCTCCTTGGGTGAGGAGGTGGCTTCGGAGAGTATTTGCTTTTGGTTTCTGATTCATGCCTTCTGTTTGGAGGGCCTAGTCGCCTGAACAACGCGTACGAACGAATTGGTGAAAACCAGTCGAAATTTCTGAAATGGTTTCAACGCGATACGTACGCTTTTTCTTCCAAAAAGTTGCGTGAACTGAACATTTTTTTCGGCGGCCGTGGTTCTGAGGGCGGACCCGTTAAGAACTATTTTGGAAGAGTGGACTCACAAGGAAAGTCGTAAGAGACTGTGTACAAGAGCGTCAAGAAGACAGAAGTGGTTTGGGGGAATACGCGGTGCAGAAAAAAATATCAGAATAGTGGAACACTTAATTCACGAAATACATTTTATATGGCAAGTAGCTTTCTTCTCCGTCTCTTGTCAATGATGATCGACTCGAAAGATTAAGTTCCTGAATTTATTTGCTTTCACTTTTCGCATACCTGGATTTTCTGAAGTAAAGAAAGCGAAATAAATTAGGCAGAAGTTCTGATTGTGCGCGCATCGCATCGCAAGGCGCGAATCCTATGAACGTCGTGGTTGTGCTCTATGAAGAAGGAAGCGATACTAGGCCGTGTTCCCCTCGACATTGTTACTAAAGGAAATCGCTAATTGATATTTCAATAGGCCACATTTCTTAGCACAGAGTGGCACCATATCTTCGGTGGTAAACGTTTCGGTTTGTTTTGCCGGTTATTCCGGACGTCCTACTTTCCGGCAGCAAAGACAAGTCTCGTTTTGTAGATATGATGTCCTATAATCACTGCCATCTGATAAGAGTACGCTATTTTTTCAGCGCAAGTTTTACTCTTTGGCTCAGTTTTACTTCACCTCATTTTAAACTAACATCTGGTTATAATAACATGAGCCTTAACATCTTACTCATAATGCTTTCATGTCATTTCATTGTTAGTTTTTAACATACCTGAACCAGTTGCTAACGAGTCTTTTGTAAGTCATTCTTTGCGAACATGCGCTTATCTATTATAAAATTTTTCAGATGTGTTTAGTTTAATTCTTTATAGGTTGGTTGCGCTCGTATATTTTCCACTGTCCTGTAAAGAGTTATGGAAATATGTGCGGAAATTTTCTTTCAACACGCTTCTCTACTCATGCATTTTCATTAAACATAGGACTTTTAACGGGAAAAGTAAAGAGTTCTTTTCTAAAGTAGGTGTGCCCTGAGAAGGTAAACACATTCTTGCGTGGGACAAGGATATTGCGTCAAATTTGTTTGCATTGTTTTGTGTTAAGACCCACTCAAATGGACCGCTACGGCTCGGCGCTGCAAATTCTAACAAAGCATACAAGATGCAGTGCGCCATACATATAAATACATGTATAACTTTTGTATATAGGAGAAAGAAGTGATGCTGTAAATGGAACTATGGTTTTTCTCCGTGTATTTGTACATAGCCATTACCTGCCGTTCGACTACAGTTGTGCGTTTTTTTCCCAATAGCGTTTTACGTTAGTCACTATACTCGCAAAGCAATGCAACCACCTGTTGCCATTGAGCGCTTCAGTCTCTTAACCCATTTATTGAATAACTGCCATTCATTGTTAAGCGAATGCTCCTTGGCATCGATGTAATCAACTTACTACTACTTGTGCGAAATGTGCTGGAGTTGCGCTTTTCAAGCAGCCGCAAAGAATTCCTCGCACCTTTTCTTACGGCGCTTTCGCACGCTTTTTGTACTTTTATATTCCCCCCACATGTTGTGCTTGCGAATACTAACGGTTGTTTCCTTACTTTTATTCCCCAGAAAGAACTTATTTAGCATCGATGTCTAGTCGTATAAAGTGTGAGATAGAAGCATTAAAGTGAAATCGTTATATTTACAGAAACAGTTTCGTGACCAGCGTGCGCTCATGGTTTCCTAAGTCAGGTTGCGGCCGCCGTTCCGGAGAATCCTCACCGGCACGCCACCGTAGGCGTTTCCGGAATGAATGTGTGTTCTGTGGCCACTTTAGCTGGCACGACTTGTGCAGTTCTGTTTGTTTCATCTTCAACCTCATCATGTTTATTATTTCTGTCGCAAAGTTGAGAGACGCTGCCGCTAGAGCTGCGTCAAATGTTGGAAGTTGTGTGTAAGCTCCCCGAGTTTTTTTCTTTTTGTACATGTAGAATAAAGATTGAGATATCTTAACGAACACTTTATACTGTTTTAATTGCGTACCTATGCATTATTCTCTATATGAAGAATAAATATCCGCGTGGTTTTTATCGTCATTTCTTGCAAGCAACTGAGACGTTAGCCGTAACCCTTCTCGCTGTAGTTTAGAGTGCTTACTACAAACAAGGCACACATGAGCAAAACCCGACGGGCTTGCGTCAACAAACAAGGTATACATCCCTTGTCAAATGTCTTCAGGCCTAAAGACTTGCTTCTGAACCGTGTGTTGGAGACTTGCGATACCAATGAAGGAGAAATGAGGGTAAGAGTTTACCTTATGTTACGGAGGTTTAAAATACCTTGGGTTGGGCCCTGTCTACTTAACTGCATGGTTGAAAAGCAAACCACATGGCCGGAGGGATTTTCGCCATGGCTCTGCATTCTTAAGAGTGGGTACTGTTCGGTTAACTTAAAAAACATTCACATTTACTAACACCTGAATTATAACGTTTTTGTTGCGACATACAGCGACACCTACGCTATATGGCTCAGAGAAATCATCTTGTACAGCTATTGTAACAAAGAAAGCAACCGCACTCCAATCTTATTCTGCGAACACGAAAGAATTCACTGGGAGAGCTGCATTGTCTCCGAGCAAAAAAGTGCGCAATGCTTTTTTGAAGGCATGTGATTGGTGGCGTCTCTTGTAATCTGGGAAGCTTTGACGTCAAGGCTCTGCGACGCAAGTACATCATGTGACAGAGGTAGCTGTGTTCTAGTTGCAAGAAGTTGTGACTCTGGTGATCTACCCTTTGGCACGAGATGCGAGATCACGGCCCTGTCACGTCAAGTCAGGTTCTGTTACGCTCGCCACCGGCATAATCGAAGCCACTGTAAAATGCTATGAAGGGCTAAACTGGCACAGTATTGGCCCATAGCCTTGGCTGAACTTTCTTCATGCAGTACTGAATGTTATTTTAATAAAAAATTACAGCAAATTATTGAGAACATAAACGAGCAAAGAACGATGCAACTCTTGAAAGGCTCTCATCGAAGTTTCTTACAATGGCTTCGAAGGGCAAATCATAGCTTTACCTGCCTAGTACTGATGCAGGTGACGCGGTGCCAGCGGCAGCTGTAACCAGCCATGTTCACATTATTTTCTGGCCGACACGTTATTTGCTGTTCTGGACTTCTCATGTCAACAAGTACAGAGGGCATGATCCGATGCGGAAGTGGTGACCTCTCACGTGGGTCCTTGTGAGGAAACTAATTAGTGAGTTGTGTGCCGTTGTTCTGGTTCTTGGTGAGAACCACAAAGGTTCCACTGAGGAAGATTCTCCAAAGGAAGTAAGGAGGAAGATAAGGCAGTAGAAAAAATTGGCTGTGGTTTAGCACTGGTGAACCCTAGTTAAATTGCGAAAGCTTCGTTTCCTCGGCACATTGTCTACGCAGCGTCTCATTCCGACGCTCTCGAGAACTCAAACTGGTCTCTTCCGCAGTTGAAGAGTCACTCCGGGACGTGGCACGACTTCTTCTAGCCGCATCTTCGTTACGATGCTTCTCGAGTCGTGCGGCGCGTTCTTCTGGTGTCTCTTTCGCGCTCACCATAATGACTACAATACACTGCTGCTGCTGCTGTTTGTGATAAGAAGAAAGATAAGGAAAGTGCACGGGCCTGCCTACTGGCTCAAGCCGAGCCACGCTCGCTGCCTCGTGCTGAAAGTAGGAGAGTGTAAGGATAGGGAAGCAAAGATAGAAAGAAAAGCAGCGGGCTAATATGGCCCGGGCCGATCCCGGAGGCAGTGCAATACCGGGCCTACCCATGCCAGAGTGCTTGAATTCAAGCACTTCACCATATTACAAAAATAAGTTTAATATCTTGGGTCCAAGGACCCGCAGCAGATATTAAATCAGGTATCAGATTTTGATATTAATATCAGATATTGATATTTGATATCAATACACTGAGGCGAAACGTGAATATATATATATATATATATATATATATATATATATATATATATATATATATATATATATATATATATATATATATATATATATATATATATATATATATATATATATATATAGATTTAGGAGAAGTGGGCACTTCTACAAAGGCACTTTTATATATATATATATACACACACCCCGTTAGGCGACACCTCTCCCATACCCCAGCAGGGCACATCTGGTGGAGCGGGCGGCGACGGCATCGGCGTCGACGGCGGCGCCATCTGTTGGAGCGCGGCTGCGGTGTTGCTAAGCAACGTCCTCGTTCGTCGGCCAGCGCATACGGCATACGGCGCGACGAGCCGAAATGGCTCGCTGGCTGGCGTAGTAAAGCTTTGGCTTTAAAACAACCTGATCATACTTACGGCCACGAGGAGGATTCGAACCGACGGCGGAGCGAACAGATCAGCTTCATTGGACGCTGCTTCAGACCACGCGGGGACGGTTTGGCCCGCGAGCCATTTTTCAAGCATATGACCCGAGAAAAAGCGAGCACCAAACCGAAAGAAATCTTGCGCATATTAGAAATCTGGTGGATAAATGGCCGCACAGGGAATCGAACCCAGTACTTCCCGAATTAGGGGCGCATATGATTTACCACAGCGTCATTAGTTTCGTGCAGTTCCTTTCGCAAGCATTTTAGCCTAGGTTGCAGGAAATGTAGTACTCATCGAAAACTGGTGGCTACCTGGTGGCTCTGGGCATCGAACCCAGCCCCTCTCGAATGCGAGGGGTGTGCTCTACATGTTATACTGCCAGCGTGCTATACCCAAAAAGCAAAATTGGCAGTGGCTTATCTCGGCTATGCCAGGATATACGTAGAAGACATAGCTTGGTTAGCCTTGGTTAATCTTGATTACAAGTCCAGGTTAGTCTGGTTGTCTGGCTAGTTGTTGTCACGTGGTTCGTCACGCGGTTGGTCACGTGGTGCGGTGCGACAATGGTGGGACTGCGAGCACGGCGAAGCTGCGAGTTCGTGGCCAATGTAGCTTTCGCTACAAAATCGAAAGGAAGCGCCATCTAACGTGTATGGATAACCACCAGCACCGTCTGAGTAGCATGGAGCAATTCATATGGCACTAAGGAATAACGGGAATTTGGAACTGTCGCAGTAGGGTTATGACGCCGCTAGGTCAAGTGACCTAGGTGGCCCATCTGCCTCCTAGGTTGCTCTCTGGGGATAACCTACCAGAGCCGTGGCCGAGATTTTTCGCTCAAAATGCCGACGCCGATAACACCGACACAAGATTTTCTGGTCATCGGGACTTTAAAGAGAGACGCGGGTCCTGAATTGAACATTTTTATTATTAAAGATATCGTAATGGAACTAGGTGTGTGGTTGTGTTTCTTCATCCTGTTTAAAAATATAATTAGCTTCACTATATCTCAAATAGTTCTCATGTTATAGGAAAATAACTGATGTTTAGCTAGTGTTAGCCATACGGGTGGTTCAGACTCTTTCTATACTTTTTGGTTTTGATTGAAATAAGGCTGTAGCCACCGGCCTGCCATCTGGAGCTATGCTAATTATATTGTTGTATAAGTACATCATCACTTAATAATGTTTAATTTTGTCCAAGCACATCAATTATGAAGTATAATTAGGTGACATTATGGTTTACAAAATTGGAGATGTTTGACTTAGATGAACAAAATCAGCATAGTGCCGCAGTTTAGTCTTTTTCTGAATTCGATAGTATAAGAATAATTGAAATTGCACCATAAGAACATAATAAAACTTCCGTAAGGCTAGTCGTTTGGCAAAAAGCCCCACGCTGAGAAAATCGCATTTAAAGTGCGCGCGCCAGTCATTCGGAGGTCGCTGTAGAGGCCTACAAAAACAGGAGAACGCGAATGTTCCAAAAATATTTCACACTCGTGCGTAATACCAGGTAGTGGGGAAGAGGCCCAGCTTTCGAACAAAAGTAAGATGGCGGTCATTGGGGACGCGGTCGTGGGAGAAGACGGAATCGAAGTCCTGCTGAATTCTGCTCCGAAATCGCCATTTTCGGGCTTCGTAAGAGCGAAATATACACACATTTTAGCAGTCGGGGATCGAATTTAGACGTTGAAACTTTTTACACAGGAATTTTAGGGCGCATTGATACCGAATATGCTATTTTGAATATTAAAAATTGGTTGTTGGGGAAAGGAAATAGCGCAGTACCTGTCTCACATCTCGGCAGACACCTGAACCGCGCCGTAAGGGAAGGGATTGGTCCAAAATATGCTGTTTTTGCAAAATAAAATAATTAACATTATTTTGTTATCATTTAAAGACCCCGCGTCTGCCCGTAAAGCTATCGCGATAATATATAACAATCATGAAAATCAATTTATTACAATCGGATAAAATACTCTACTAAATGTTGAACAATAAAATTTAAGATTTGCCTGTAAAAATACGAAATGTGTAACTATACTAACGAAATGGCAAGATTAATACCAACGCGAAATAAACATAAATAGGAACCATCCCATCAGCATTCTGAAGTACTCAAGTTAGGCCACACAACGAGCAACTAAGACAGCTCTCTAGAATGGGCAGCACAAATAAGAATCGAGTCACCAGTAAGCGTGGCTGATGACTATCTACAGGACAGAAGCATTCACTCATGGAATGCTGCTTTAAAAAAAAAAACACCCTTCTCATTCTATACAAGGGTAGCCTGACGGGCCGGTTTGCGTTTCATGATAATAACGAAGCCAAAAAGGCCACTGACGCAGAAGAGAGATAACGAATGCACATCGCGACAAACTTAGGGCCTAGGGAAAAAAGCACGAACTACATTAAAGATTTCCGTCGGGCTACTTCACTGCCCTGCCGCAGAAACGGGGAAACCTGCTTTGGCTACGGAAGCCAATCGAGATGCGAGCTACCGTCCAATGGCCGCTACTCTCCAGCCTTTCTTTCCATTTCTGGCGCCCGCAATGGGGCCACCACCGCACGAGTTATCTCTCGACGGGTGCTCCAGCCTTTCCCCAAGCTGTCTGACCTGCAGACCACCATCGCTTCCAGCCACCACTTCACCTGCCACCTCAAGCCCATCCCCGGTGAGCCCATATCTCCTCTCCCCTTCGCCTGGCGCACGTGTACGCCACGTCAGAGCCATGTCGCATACACCACCTCCTCCGAAAGGCTTACCACGACTTCTTGGCCACGTGGTGATTTCACAAGTGACTGTGCCTTCGCGATAGACGAGACAGCGGCCGAAGCTAGTTTCATGCTCGGTTATAGCCACGTGCATGTTGCTTTTCGGCGAAGGTTGGGTTCTTGCCATGGCGTTTCTGATATTGAACTGATTCCTCCAGATGAATTTGCGGCACTTGGTGCAATTCGGACCGCTTTATTGGTGTCGTTGATTAAGAATTTGTTTAATAGACTGTGTCAGAAATTCGTAAAGGGACTACCGCAAGCAAGCTATGTTTCAGTAAGCATGTGCGTCCTGCAGAAATGATTGATCCAGACAGGTGAATTATGTTTATTTTGTGCTCAAATCAGCAGAGCAGATTTTTTTAGAATCTTGTTTGTTTATTCGTTTAACGCACAAGCAATGATAATGGCGGATTTAAATTATGAACATTCAGCCTTTCTTTTCCACATATCCACACATCCCAGAAAAATAAATAAATAAAAATTGCTTGCAGCCTTACAGTAAAAAACTAATACTTCACTGCAGTTAAAATGAGAAAATTAAGATATTTTGCGAACGTCACGCAGGATAGCAATGCGCAGAGGGACACGGAATAAATTCATAAAATTCAAAATCATTCTGGTAACAGATCATGTAGCAGTGCAGAAGTTTAAATCTTAGGTGTTTATCCACAGCAGTGAAGTTTTCCAGCCAGTGATTATGTTGAGGGCCTCTTTGTCCCTTACAGTTGGCGCAGTAACTTTGCTTTGCATACTCTAAACACGAATACTCTTTTCTGTTTAGAGTGCAAATATTTCGGAAAGTGCACCTTTTTCAATGCTGGCAGCATGTGATCAACTCTAGCAAGCAGATACCAAAATTGCTAATAGTAATGAGATATTCAATCCCATATCTATATCTACCTCGTTTTTTTTTGTGGCGATAAATATTTTGGAAGGCGCCGCTCGGGCGATGCTGTGAGGATTTGAGATACATTTATAAGCGTACACGAAAACTACCGCCATTGACACAGCCTGAAAAAATATGCGGTACCCAAGGAATTACCGCGCTAATATAAACGATGAAAGTTAAAGTATACTGCAGGGCCGGTTGGCCAAACATTCGTAACAAAAACGTAGCGTAAAGACGGGACGAAGAAAGACGAGGAGAAGATGGTGCTACACTTCCAGCTGAATGAAACTGAACAACGAAAAAACGTTCCATCACGCTGCAACAACGCATGCGCAAAGCTTAAAAAAAATGCCCCCCCCCCCCCCTCTCCGCACTGATAATCTAAAAAGGGCAATAAAAAGAAAATAAATACATCCAAAAAACAAAATAAATGTAAAAAGAAGAGTGCTCGCTCATGTAGGCCAATGTGCGAACTTGGATGCGTTCTAAAAACTTTTCGTTCCTACTTCGAAGTTTCTTTCGTTTTTCGTTGTTCAATTTCATTCAGTTGTAAGTTTAGCACCGTCCTGTGCTCACCTTTGTTCGTTCCGCCTGAACGATGAGCCAGTGTAATATGCGACGTCATCATGCTATGCCCTCGTCGCGAGATGAAATGAAGCCTAAAGTATTTTCTTTCGCCAAGCAACTGCGCCCGTTCAATCTTATCGAGCGCCCACTAGCCACGTGGCGTCCATTTATGCTCGAATGCTCGAAACATGCCTTCTCGGATTCTTCCGTGAACGGCCAATGTGCTTCCACTGCTTGCTTCCAGAGACACGACAGCACGCGGCCTGAAAGCAGTGATCGAATATCGAGCGCGGTGTATTAACGGCGCGTGGCATTCGGGATAAACGCGAATGGCCTTTATTGGAATCAGTCTTAATTATGGCTGACCTCTGCGCGTCGTCGTGCATAGACGATATGCGAGCGGCGTTGGTTAATTAACCTTCTTCGGGTCAAACGTCGTTGCCATTAGAGGACCATGGAAGCTTTGAGAGTGAGCTTCGACGGCCTGTATAGAAAGCGTTCGCGACTAGCTCGCATGAGGCAGATGTTTGCATTGAAAGTGGCGCTTTTCGATTGGCTTATCAAAATGCCACGACAGAGATTGTGTAATAATAGG
>NC_135505.1:122401211-122416211 GCF_052857255.1 Amblyomma americanum
ATATGCAACGCCGCTGAAAGTCTCGCATGCAACGCTACTTCTGTTCGTGGTAGACTAGAGTTTCTGAGAGGATACCACCAACACGAAGATAGAAGAAGGGAGTGTGAGGAACAGTGAAGAAGCAGAAAACAAGCAGTAGTAAGAAAAGTAACATAAAACCAAGAAAGAAGAACCTCCTGAAAGGCCCGAGTTCGGGTTTATGGTTCGCACATAGTGGACGACTGTAAAATGAAGAAGAAAGAGCCCAAAACTGTAAAAGAAGAGCAATAGGGCGAAACAAATCGATGAAAATCAGCCGCGCAACTGCTACAGAAGTTATCGGTTAGTCTTCGCTAATCCAGTCCAGAAAACATTGTGTTGGTTTGGTTGGTTCATGCGGCTTAACTCCCATAGCGACTCAGGCTATCAGGGGCACCATTACTAGAGGGTTTCGGATAATTTCGACCATCTGGGGTTCTTAAAGGTGCTCTGACATCGCACAGTACACGGGTCTCTAGCACTTCGCCTCCATCCAAATGCGAACGCCTCGGCCGGGATCAAACCCGCGTCTTTCGGGTCAGCAGCCGAGGGCCATAAGTCTACTCAGCCACCGCGGCGGCTTTATTGTTATGTTGTGTTTGTTAAGCCGTTCATTTCTGTACGTTAGGGACGAGAATGATTATTATGGTAATGTTTTAACAATACAAATAAGTGATATAGTTACGATAGTTCCTCACTGAAAGCAATTTTGAGCTGTTAAACCCATGAGCTTAAGCTTCAGTAACTTATCAGATGCGGCACCGAATGAAAAACGAAAAAAAGCGCATAAAAACTGAAAAAAACGCAAGAAATGTGGCGAAAAACCAGCTGTGCAGCTACTGCGCAAGTTCTCCTTCAATTCGGCTTCTACATAACCTGAGAGAAAGAGCGTTGCATTCGTTAAAACGTTCATCACCACAGCTTAGTAATCAGAAGGCCTGATATCTTGAATTGCAGTCATACTCAACAATTCAGATCAAAATCATTTTGAGCAGTAAATTCTTTATGAAAGCAAATTTTTCGTATAATGTAACATTTCACTATAACAACCAATACATCTGGTGATCACCCGATGGCAGTCTTGCATTTTTTTCTATTAATGTTTTTACCATCGTCAAAAGTATTCCCTATTGGTTTTCTAAGGCAGTCTTAACTGTTCGATGCGATCGATAGAAACACTTTAAAAGAAAGATTTTGCTACATATCACATGAATGAACCACTAGCTTCAATATCTCCATAACAGTATCTTAGAAGATTCTGATTTCAAAATTTTTCCCGAGAATGTTGGACATGCACTAGGCAAAAGGAAAAAAAGCAACAAACAAAAAACCCAGCCGAAAAAGCAAGGGAAATGTATTTGCGGGAACTATGTTGCCCAGCTCGTTCTAAAGAGCTATGTGCCAGTTTCGCCCTGGCGAAAACACCAGAGAAACCTCAGCATCGTATGAGCCATAACGGTCGTGAAAGTATTTTACTGGCCAGAGAAAGACAGCGCAGATTGCTTAGGAAGGCGGTTGGAAGGCGAGAGAAGAGAATAAAGTGGCAACCAAGCACTTCTAAAGAACGCAACCTCAAGAAGCACAACTCCACTTCTCATAGAAGCCGCAAGGCTGCGGGGTTCTCGCGAGTGAAATCACGGCACTTTGTTGTGTTTTCGTGGCATTTTTTCCTTAGGCTGTGCGCCACGCCTGTGTGCTTTTCTCCCGCCTGTTGCCTCACTCCAGCACATAGCGGCTTGCCTGTCCGCATTGATGACGCCCTGCATACGTTATGACCGTCAAGAGACTCTGGTGTTTGTTTTTTTTTGTTCCTTCGTGGCCCCACGCCTTCGCCGACGCTCGCTTCCCACGCTTTGCGCTGAGGACTTCATCGCGCTAATGCGTCCTGCAAGCGTTACTCGCAAGCGGGCGGCGCCCACCGCCCTGCCCCAACACCGGTATTCCGCTTTCTCGAATGCGTAGCAGTCAACCTAACCCTGCAACAGAGCGCTGGCCGCATGACACTGTGGACAAGGAGGGCTAAGGTGCTTCCATGCTGGCGCTCGAGTTTAAGGCATAGTGACAATCAGTTTCTGGTCTGAGGAGCCACTTTGTCTAACATCATCATAATCATCATCATCAGCCTCACTATGCCCGCTGAAAGGCAAAGAGCATTTCCATGTCTCTGCAGTTAACACTGTCTTTTGCCAGCTGCGGCCACCATACCCCCCCCCCGAAACTTCTTAACCTCACCCGAACCCGAACGCGGCGGCTGCGTTTTTATGGAGGAAAAACGCTAAGGCGCCCGTGTGCTGCGCGATGTCAGTGCACGTTAAAGATCCCCAGGTGAAATTATTCCGGAGCTCTCCAATACGGCGCCTATTCCTTTATTCTTTCAGTCCCTCCTTTATTCCTTCCCTTACGGCGCGGTTCAGGTGTCCAAGGATATATGCGACAGATACTGCGCCATGCACGCAAGGCATGTTTCTGACAGATTTTAAGTTTCCCTATGTTTTCCTTAGATTTAGTTGACCAGATCCGAGGGCGAAAATCGGGGTCTACGCATACACTTCGGTTTCGAAATCAGGAGTTATTCGTGTCACCTATATTTAGTTTTCGGACTTGGTTAGCATATGAAAGCTCTGTTTCTAGGGACAGTAGTATATTCGTGATTACGATGAGGTGCCCAACCGATATAGGCGAACTACAAATGGTCCGTAAGGGTACGGTTGCCGGCTAGTTGCTTTGACATCAGAGCCGGAAACAGCGCGTATACAGGACGGTACAGAACACTGTCATCAGGGTTCCTTTAAAAGATCACAGAGGACAAAAATGATGTTGAGCTATATAGATCGCTTGCCGTCTTCAAAGGGCATAATGGTTAATTCCACTAAAACCCAATAATTTCTAAGCTGGAAAAGGACCAGAAAATGAAACTGTTATCACCGCCGCAGCCGCCGCGCTAAGGCGCCAAAAAAAATGTTCAAAAATGCACATGCAGGAACTACGCGCAAGGTAGAGTCTGCATGGCGACCCTAAGAATTCTCCTCGGAACAGGGCCCCCTAGCCAAAAAGTAACCCAAAAGATACTCTGGATACCGGCACACACGGGGATAGCGGGAAACTCAAGGGTGGACAGATTAGCTTGCGAGATCACGTTCCGAGCTGAGCTGTTGGAGACCTTAGAGAACCCTGCAATAGTGGAGCCAGTATATGCGGAGCTGCTAAATTGCTACAGAGGACAGAGGCTCAAGTACCCTCCGCCACACAACTCATTAACACAACAAGAAGCAGTGAACTGGTGGAGACTGCAAACAGGAACATTCTTCAACCTATACATTCTACACAAAATGTACCCTACACAATTCAGGGACACGTGCCCGTGGTGCGGGGTAATCCCCACGCTTAACCACATTACATGGGAGTGCAAACGCAATTATGCATTCCACAAACTCAATACCCCGAGTGCGGAGCAATGGGAGGGTCTGTTCACCAGCAGCGAGCTCACAGCCCAAAGGGCCCTTGTGCAGCACGCATGCGAAGCAGCAAGACTCAGCGGAGCCCTGGAATAGGGGCCCGACCTTGCGAAGAGGCCAGATGTCAACGATGAAGACGATGGCCCACCGCTAAATTCATTGAGATTTCAATAAATATTTTTCTCTCTCAAAAAATTTTCAAAAACATTTCTCATAATTTTCCATCAGTAAGCGTTTTCCTTTATTTCACTACTGCAATCAGGCGAGGAGGAGGAGGAGGAAAGGCGGGGAGGTTAACACAGACGAATAGCCGGTTTGCTACACTGCACGGGGGGGGGGGGGGGGGGGGGGGGGGGGAAGGGTGAGGGGAGAAGATGGAAGAGAAAAGATAGTTGCAGGAAATTAAAGTCACTATGCAAAGTCACAGCGTTCAGTAAAATCAAAGCCTATCGTGCAAGCCAGAAGTCCTCAAAAAGCGGAGCAGTGCCCTGGAGGCCTTCGCCGCCGACGACCGCAGACCAGTCATGTCACGAAAAAGGAATGCGCTGAACTCGCCCTCCCAGGTTTATGGCATTTACAGTTGCCAACTGAGCCCCATTTCCAACCCTCCCGACTGACCTGAAAGAGGTCCACCCGAAGCACCTCAAGGCTCCACTTCGCATGGTGTGCGCCTTTGGTCTGGACAAACGTCTATCAAACTCTTCTGTCATACAAAGGCAAGGCCATGGCGAAGTTCATGGATGCATCCATGACAGGCGGGCCCAGACGCCGATTCCCGCTTAGCCGAGCCTGTGCTAGACGCCTGTTCAGTGAAAGGGGGCGGAGAAATCTCCTCCCAACCGCCACTGTACAGACGTCGCACAAGCCTAGACAGTGAGGAAACGGCGCACAAAGGCCGAGTCCGGCCCTTGCCGTCAGGAAAACCTGGGCCACTACGCAGTCCAATCGGCCCGTGCTCGAAACCGGTGGGTGCTTCTCACTTCGCACTTGAACACTGTCGTGCTCGCGAATGTCATGTGAAGACACCCAGGTTGGAACACACCACCTTCCATCCCACAACGTTGCGGCTCTGTGACGCAATCATGGGCTGGTTGGTAGTTTAGGTTAACTGAGGCTTAAATGTTTGCAAGCTCCATAGGAACTAGGGGCATTCGGCGCCATTTACACCCAATGAACATCATCCTATGAACGCAGCTGCCTGCAGTGAGTGCCGCGTGTCTGTCACAACGTTTTCAACGCTAATCCATGCAGCCCACATCTCTCTCTCACCACCGCCATGTACTTTAAAGCACGATTGAGGCGTCCTCTGACCCGCCGGGGTGGCTCAGTGGTTAGCGCGTTCGGCTACTCATCCGGAGTTCCCGGTTTCGAACCCGACCGGCCCCGCCGCGGTGGCTCAGTGGTTAGGGCGCTCGACTACTGATCCGGAGTTCCCGGGTTCGAACCCGACCGCGGCGGCTGCGTTTTTATGGAGGAAAAACGCTAAGGCGCCCGTCTGCTGTGCGATGTCAGTGCACGTTAAAGATCCCCAGGTGGTCGAAATTATTCCGGAGCCCTCCACTACGGCACCTCTCTCTTCCTTTCTTCTTTCACTCCCTCCTTTACCCTTCCCTCACGGCGCGGTTCAGGTGTCCAACGATATGAGACAGATACTGCGCCATTTCCTTTCCCCCCAAAACCAATTATTATTATTAACCCCACCGCGGCGGCTGCGTTTTTATGGAGGCAAAACGCTAAGGCGCCCGTGTGCTGTGCGATGTCAGTGCACGTTAAAGATCCCCAGGTCGTCGAAATTAATCCTGAGCCCTCCACTACAGCCCGTCTTTCTTCCTTTCTTCTCATAGTCCCTCCTTTATTCCTTATCTTACGGCGCGGTTCAGTTGTCGGCCGTTATGTGAGACAGATACTGCGCCATTTCCTTTCCCCAAAAACCAATTTTCAATAGTTCATAATCAAGCTGCATTGGGAACTTTTCACTGTTTTTTGTTTCTTTGATTTTTTTGCTGTCTGGAAGCGAAGATAGTTTAAATGCTCTCTTTATTGCCACACGCGGCGGCTGCGTTTTCATGGAGGAAAAACGCTAAGGCGCCCGTGTGCTGTGCGATGTCAGTGCACGTTAAAGATCCCCAGGTGGTCGAAATTATTCCGGAGCCCTCCACTACGGCACCTCTTTCTTCCTTTCTTCTTTCCCTCCCTCCTTTTTCTCTTCCCTTACAGCGCGGTTCAGGTGTCCAATGATATATGAGACAAATACTGCGCCATTTCCGTTCCCCAAAAACCAATTATTATTATTATTATTATCATCCGCCCACCCAACCTTCTGCCTCCCCCTGCTACGTTTGCCTTCTCTTGGAATGCACTCAGGCGGTTATCTTGCCTTCGCATTGCATGCACTGCCCAAGCCCACTGCTTCCTCTTGATTTCGACTAGGATGTCATTAATGCGCGGCGCGTTTGTTCCCTCTGCAAGGGTGACGTAGATATCCGGTGTGGACAAAAACCTCAGAAGTTTTAAAGCGATGTAGCTGTTAAGGCCACGTTTGCTGCTTGCGCTGAGTTGGCGTCGTTGGCGTACAACCCACCCGGTCTAACGCGGCAGCCTGGTTTGCCAGAATGACGTCATGACAACGCGCGACGGGGACTGGCCCTACTGCCATTCGCTGATTGGTACCAACAAAAACACGTCACTCATGACATCACGGGACATACAAGGTAACATACACCGTAAGAATTTAAAGCAAAGTCTTTCTTTGGTGCCCCTTGCAGCACATCCCGAGGCAAAATTGCGTCCTTTCCGTTTATAAAGCAGTGTTCAGTGGTTACAGGTACATTGCACAGGTGGCAGTTAACAGAAGGTACAATTATGTTTTCCCTATGGAGCCACGTATTAACAGGTTGAAGTTTAATGCGCAATATATAGAAAAACGTTTCGATGGAAGGAGGAATCGGCAATTTGCACACTCGTGTTAAGACATCATGACATTTGAGGCCAAAGTACACGAATGATCGGCTATCTCCTTTTTTGTTCTCACTGCATCATTATTACTGTGAAATATTCTTCTATGCACATTAACTATTCGCGAAGCTTTTACGAAACGGCATCCTAAACAACACACGTCAAAAATCTGCGATTGAGCGAGCGTTGCGCGTTTCACTTAAAAGTGTTTTCTTTATTTAGTAAAGGTTCACGCATCCTCCAAAGCATCTTTCAGCAAAACAGAGACAGCTTTGCATCACACCCGTCGCGGTGGCTCAGTGGTTAGGGCGCTCGACTACTGATCCGGAGTTTCCGGGTTCGAACCCGACCGCGGCGGCTGCGTTTTTATGGAGGAAAAACGCTAAGGCGCCCGTGTTCTGTGCAATGTCAGTGCACGTTAAGGATCCCCTCGTAGTCGAAATTATTCCGGAGCCCTATAATACGGCACCTCTTCCTTCCTTTCTTCTTTCATTCCCTCCTTTATCCCTTCCCTTACGGCGCGGTTCAGGTGTCCAACGATATATGAGACAGACACTGCGCCATTTCCTTTCCCCAAAAACCAATTATTATTATTAGTATTTGCATCGCGAATTTGATGTGCTTTGCATATTTGATACCAGATGGCCCCACAGTGGTACGTTTTTGTTGCTTCAGCAGTGACGGCCACTTACCTACAACGCTGGTGGGTCAGCGGGAGTTCTACATTCCATTCAAGATTTCTACACCCACCACAGTATGGCCGTTGTTTTTTTTCAAAAAAGAAAAATATCTTCGCATCGGCGATTTAAATTGCGTTGCGCATTTGATATGAGATGGCGTTGCAGAAAGCATTAAAACAGTCTAAAAATGCAGATGACAAAGAAAACATGAACTGTGTCTTAGAAGTGAACTCTTGAGCGCCCCGCCGCGGTAGCTCAGTGGTTAGGGCGCTCGACTACTGGTCCGGAGTTCCCGGGTTCGAACCCGACCGCGGCGGCTGCGTTTTTATGGAGGAAAAACGCTAAGGCGCCCGTGTGGTGTGCGATGCCAGTGCACGTTAAAGATCCCCAGGTGGTCGAAATTATTCCGGAGCCCTCCACTACGGCACCTCTTTCTTCCTTATTTCTTTCACTCCCTCATTTATCCCTTCTCTTACGGCGCGGTTCAGGTGTACAACGTTATATGAGACAGATACTGCGCCATTTCCTTTCCCCCAAAACCAATTATTATTATTACTATTAGCGTGACAATGCTGGGAGTGGCAGATGAGAGGGGATCGTCTCCTCCCTGCATTGTAGGGGATAGTCGCCTGCCTGCTTTGTCACGCCACTCTCTGCATTGTCACGCTCAGGCTGGCGAGAACCTGCCGCCCCCATTGGATTGAAAGGGGTTCTTTCAAGGTGTAAAGCCGCTTGTTTCTTTCCTTATATCCGGTTATATGCAGGGTATAGCATTTATGCAAAGGGGACTTACTGTTGCAATAGTCAGCTTGTAAAGTAAGTAAGAAGAGATGCAAAACAAGTTAAGTATTAGCGAAAACACAAATATGGCGACGTAAGCCAACTTTCCTAACAAAACGACAAGTTGTTAGCGTCTTCTTACGTCACCGCTTTATAGTCGAAATCTATGGCTCCTCTAAAAATGTTGATACCTTTTTGATGATGTGTTTGCAAAGTAAATGTACCGTTGGGGATATAGAATAAAAGTTCGTTCACAACTGATTGCCAAGAGGCTGTCGAGTGCCGTTCTGGAAGCCTGACATTTGAAGCTGTATTTTCTACCTAGCCGTGCGTCTGACGACATCGTTCACGTTCGATTAGTCTGCGCAGTGTTCCTCAAACAGTGGGAGGCTGAGGTATACCTGGACTTTTTTTCTTGAAAGTGGCACTTAAATGTTCATAGCCAAGGATACCAACGCAGTGACCGTTCGAAAGTCTTATCTTGAGCACTGCTGTTCCTTAAGGGAGAGTGAACAAATTTGCGTTCAAATATTGTCGTCAGTAAAAAATTGGCAGTGTCTTAAACTTGGCTGACCCTGGAATTCAGCGAAAAGCTTCTGCACACATGGTTACTCATCACGTGGCTTCACATCACCCCGTCGGATGTTCTTAAGCTCAAAGAAAAAATTCCAACCTATAAATCACCCAGTGTCAAAGGCCAAAGGTCAGAGGTCAAAGATTAACTAAAGGTCATGGGTCAAGGTTAGAGGTGAAAGGTTTGACACCATAACTGTACCACGTATGGTCATACACGGCTATCCTTAGTTGGGCTTAAGGTCGTTCAAGGTCGTTGTGCTGCCTACCCAAAGACTGCTTTACCTAGCGTAATGAAGCTTTTCTCTTCAAAGAGATATTCTATGCCTCTTTCGGGATATGCCGGCGTTTGCTCGGCAGCAAAACAATGATTTTATTTATTGCTCGCAACCTCACGACGTGCCTACCGTAAACAACAGGTTTCCACTGTTTTGAACTGGATGGTATCCGAGGCCAAAAATCGGAGTCTACGCATACAGTTTGGTTTCGAAATGAGCCGTTATTGGTGATACCTATATTATGCTTTAGGACTTGGTTAGCATATGAAAGGTCTGTTTCCAGTGACGGTAGTATATTCATGATTACGACTAGGTGCGCAATCGGTATAGGCGAACTTCAAATTGTCCGTGAGGGTAGCGTTGCGGGCCAGTTGGTTTGACCTCAGAGATGGGAACAGCGCGTATACAGGACGGTGAAGAGGAACGATACAGAACACTGTCATCAGGGTCCCTTTAAATGATCACAAAGGACAAAAATGATGTTGAGCTATACAGATTGCTTACCGTCTTCAAATGGCAAAATGGTTAATTCCACTGAAAACAAATATTTTCTAAGGTGGAAAAGGCCCAGAAAATGAAACTATTTCAAAAAATAAATGTTTCAAAAAGATTATGGAAAGAAATTTCAAATTCTGTCAGTAAGCGTTTTCTTTTATTTCACTGCTGCAATAAGTGAAGGAAGAGGAGGAGGAGGAAAGGCAGGAAGGTTAACCCAGACGAATAGCCGGTTTGCTACCCTGCACGGGGGGAAAGCGTGAGGGGAGAAAAATATGAAGGAGAAAAGACAGTTGCAGGAAATTAAAGTCACTATGCGAAGTCACAGCGTTCGGTAAAGTCAAAGCCTATCGTGCAAGCCAGATGTCCTCAAAAAGCGGAGCAGTGCCCTGGAGGCCTTCGCCGCCGACGACCGCAGACCAGTCATGTCACGAAAAAGGAATGCGCTGAACTCGCCCTCCCAGGTTTATGGCATTTACAGTTGCCAACTGAGCCCCATTTCCAACCCTCCCGACTGACCTGAAAGAGGTCCACCCGAAGCACCTCAAGGCTCCACTTCGCATGGTGTGCGCCTTTGGTCTGGACAAACGTCTATCAAACTCTTCTGTCATACAAAGGCAAGGCCATGGCGAAGTTCATGGATGCATCCATGACAGGCGGGCCCAGACGCCGATTCCCGCTTGGCCGACCCTGTGCTAGACGCCTGTTCAGTGAAATGGAACGAAGAAATCTCCTCCCAACCACCACTGCACAGACGTCGCACAAGCCTAGACAGTGAGGAAACGGCGTTCAAAGGCCGAGTCCGGCCCTTGCCGTCAGGCAAACCTGGGCCGCCACGCAGTCCAATCGGCCCGTGCTCGAAACCGGTGGGTGCTTCTCACTTCGCACTTGAACACTGTCGTGCTCGCGAATGTCATGTGAAGACACCCAGGTTGGACACGCCGCCTGCCATCCCACAACGTTGCGGCTATATGACGCAATCATGGGCTGGTTGGTAGTTTAGGTTAACTGAGGCTTAAATGTTTGCAAGGTCCATAGGAATTAGGGGCATTCGGCGCCATTTACACCCAATGAACACCACCCAATGAACGCTGCTTCCTGTAGTGAGTGCCGCGTGTCTGCCACAACGTTGTCAGCGCTAATCCACGCAGCCCACATCTCTCTCTCTCTCACCACCGCCATGTACTTTAAAGCGCGATTGAGGAGTCCACTGACCCACCGCGGTGGCTCAGTGGTTAGGGCGCCGCTCGGCTACTGATCCTGGTTCGAACCCGACCGCGGCGGCTGCGTTTTTATTAAGGCAAAACGCTAAGGTGCCCGTGTGCTGTGCGATGTCAGTGCACTAAAGATCCCCAGGTGGTCGAAATTATTCCGGAGCCCTCCACTACGGCCCTTTCTTCTTTCACTCCCTCCTTTATCCCTTCTCTTACGGCGCGGTTCAGGTGTCCAACGATATATGAGACAGATACTGCGCCATTTCCTTCCCCCCAAAACCAATTATGATTATTATCGCCGTCATAGGCTGTTTAGGAAAAAAAAACTGATGACGTCAAGCATGTTTTTTTTTCTGTTTGCGGATCTCTGAACCCAGCCCACACCACCAGCCACATCCAGTAAGCAATTATGAAGTACAGAATTCTAAGGAAGAATTTCAAAGGAGTAATAGGTTTTTTCACCCAAATCCGTGTAAAAAAAATTGAAAACTCAAACAGCCCGGTTCCATTATAACAAACATTGGCTAGACCTGTCCTCACTCACTCACTTCCTCACTTCCCACCATTCAGCTCTTGCAAAGACAGACCAAACAGGTGGCTGCACTAATCAAGCGGGTTGGCCTGTCTGAACGCGAGACCCTCAATATGACAAATGCATTAATCATCAGCCGCATTACATACCACCTCCCATACCACATGCTCACTCAGCGCCAAACGCAACAGGCAGACATCCTAATACGCACGGCTGTCACCTCCGCCCTACGTCTTCCACGGACGGTTAGCACGAAACGCCTCCTGGCCACTGGTACCCACAATACCGTGATCGAATTAATAGAGGCTCAACGCACCAACCAATTAGTCCGCCTGAGTCGCACGGAAACCGGACAATGCCTACTGCGACAGCTCCGTTTCAATCCACCCATTCCCAACCCAACAAGTCCTACACATTACATGATTTCTCTGCGCACGAAGGATCACATATATCAGAAGCCCCTACCGCGAAATATGAGCGCTAGCCTCCATCAGGGTAGGCGGCAGGCTTGAGCGAGCTTTTACACCAAAACATACAGCAATCGCTCCGACATCCTTTATGTCGACGTGGCAGAAAATTCCGAAGTAGGATTGTTCACGGCAGTCGCAGCCTATGAAGACAGCTCTGTGGGGGCCGCCGCCGCTATCCGAACTACTCTTGCATAGGCGGAAGGAGCCGCCATCGCACTTGCGCTGACCCACTCCACCACTGACGAAAACATAACTGAAATTTGCACAGATTCCCAGGCCGCATACCGCCACTACCTAAAGGCCGTGGCGACACCGGCCACACACCGTATTCTTGCCACAGCCACCTCTCTCGACCGAACGGTTACTCTGTCGTGGATCCCTGGGCATGTCTCGATCCCCGGTAATGAGCGCGTTCGTGTGCGGGCCTGAGAGCTCTCCTCCCGGATCCCGGACGATCAAACACCCAACCCTGCGCAAGAGGCCCCATCGGTCCTTTATACATATCATCAAATCACCGTATTCTACAAACTCAACCCCACAGTACTTTGTAGCCCTTATCCAGCGCCACATGGCGACAATTACAGACGGGCTGCTTTATTTCACCCTACTGTTTCTCATGGCGTGCCCAGATCTCCACTTTTCCAGTACGTTTGGGAATGTCCTTCCCCACAGGCAGTACCCCCCCCCCCCCCATCCCCAATCCCACTCATTCTTCCTTGGAGGCTGCTTTACGGACCGCTCAACCCGCCGGCTAGAAATGGCTGGTGGATCGGGCTTTATGTGAGGCGCAAGCCCGTGGACTCCTGGACCAGTAGGAGACCACCCTGGAATATTTTTTCTTTTCTTTTTTTTAATAAAAGTTGTTTCCATCCATCCATCCATCCATCCATCCATCCATCCATCCATCCATCCATCCTTACATCCCTACCTCCATCCATCCATCCATCCATCCATCCATCCATCCATCCATCCATCCATCCATCCATCCATCCATCCATCCATCCATCCATCCATCCATCCATCCATCCATCCATACGTACATACATACGTACATACATACGTACATTCATACGTACATCCATACGTACATCCATACGTACATACATACATACATACATACATACATACATCCATACATACATACCTACATCCATCCATCCATCCATCCATCCATCCATCCATCCATCCATCCATCCATCCATCCATCCATCCATCCATCCATCCATCCATCCATCCATCCATCCATCCATCCATCCATCCATCCATCCATACGTACATACATACGTACATTCATACGTACATACATACATACATACATACATACATACATACATACATACATACATGCATGCATACATACATACCTACATCCATCCATCCATCCATCCATCCATCCATCCATCCATCCATCCATCCATCCATCCATCCATCCATCCATCCATCCATCCATCCATCCATCCATCCATCCATCCATCCATCCATCCATCCATCCATCCGTACATACATACGTACATACATACGTACATTCATACGTACATTCATACGTACATCCATACGTACATCCATACGTACATCCATACGTACATACATACATACATCCATACATACATACCTACATCCATACATACATACCTACATCCATCCATCCATCCATCCATCCATCCATCCATCCATCCATCCATCCATCCATCCATCCATCCATCCATCCATCCATCCATCCATCCATCCATCCATCCATCCATCCATCCATCCATCCATCCATCCATCCATCCATCCATCCATCCATCCATCCATCCATCCATACATACATACATACATACATACATACATACATACATACATACATACATACATACATACATTCATACATACATCCGATTGCTGCAGGAGCAGGTACCCACACAGCAATCCAGTTCAACTGCTTAATTCGGATAGAACGCAAGACAACTTCTACCCGTCAAAGGACCTCTTCCAGCCAACGGCGTAAGCCGATTCTCATGACCCTGCTAGCGGGACAATACAGGGAGTGGCAGATGAGAGGGGATAGTCCCCTCCCTGCATTGAACGGGATAGTAGCCTTTCTGCTTCGTCACGCCTCTCCCTGCTTTGTCACGCTCAGGCTAGCGAGAACCTGCCGATGCCATTTGATGGAAAGCGTCCTTTCAAGGTGAAAAGCCTTTTTTTTCTTTCCTTATATCCGGTTATATGCAGGTTATAGAATTTATGCAAAGAGCGCTTGTAATAATCAGCTTGTAAAATAAGTAAGAAGAGATGCAGAACAAGCTAAGTATTAGCGAAAACACAAATATAGTGCCGTAAGCTAACTTTCTTAACAAACCGACAAGTTGTTAGATAACGTCTGCTTACGTCACCGCATTGTCGTCGAAATCTAGGCCTTTTCTAAACATTTTGATACCTTTCTGCTAATACCTTTGCAGAGTAAATGTACCGTCGTGGATATAGAATAAATGTTCGTTCACTACTGATTGCCAACAGGCTGTCGAGTGCCGTTTTAGACGCCTGACATTTGGAGCTCTATTTTCTACCTAGCCGTGCGTCTGACGGCATCGTTCGCGTTCGATTAGTCTGCGGAGTGTTCCTCAAACAGTAGAAGGCCGACATATGCCTGGACTTTATTTCTGGAAAGTATCACTTTAAAATTCATAACCAAGGGTCCAAATGCAGTGACCGTTCGAAAGTCTTGTTCCCTTGAGCACTGCTGTTCCTTAAGGGAGAGTGAAGAAATCTGCGTTGAAATATATGTTGTCAGTAAAAAATTGGCAGTGGCTTGAACTTGGCTGACCTTGGAATTCAGTGAAAAGCTTCTGCACTCATGATGACTCACCACGTGGCTTCACATCCCCCCATCGTATGTTCTTCAGCTCAAAGGTCAAATGTCAACCTATAAATCACCCATGTCGAAGGCCAAAGGTCAGAGGTCAAAGATTAACTAAAGGTCATGGGTCAAGGTTAGAGGTGATGGGTTTGACACCATAACTGTACCACGTATGGTCATACACGGCTATCCTTGGTTGAGCTTAAGGTCGTTCAAGGTCGTTGTGCTGCCTACCCGAAGACTGCTTTACCTAGCGTAGTGAAGGTTTTCGCTTCAAAAAGCTATTCTATGCTTATTTCGGGATATGTCGGCGTTTGCTCGGCAGCAAAACAATGATTTTATTTTCTGCTAGCAAACTCACGACATGCTTACCGTAAACGACAGGTTTCCACCGTTTTGAACTGAATGGTATCCGAGGCCAAAAATTGGGGTCTACGCATACAGTTAATAATAATAATAATAATTAGTTTTTGGGGAAACGAAATGGCGCACTATCTGTCTCATATATCGTTGGACAGCTGAACCGCGCCGCAAGGGAAGGGATTATGGAGGGAGTGAAAGAAGAAAGGAAGAAGAGGTGGCGTAGTGGAGGGCTCTGGAATAAATTCGACCAACTGGGGATCTTTAACGTGCACTGACATCGCACAGCACACAGCCTCCTTAGCGTTTTTCCACCATAAAAACGCAGCCGCCGCGGTCAGGTTTGTACCCGGG